>NC_135895.1:3177990-3373394 GCF_964194155.1 Cetorhinus maximus
ATGCTGTTGCTAGGCAGTTCCCCTTAGTTCAGGACCTCGTTCCGGCACCATTTTGTCCAAACTGGACACTCTGTCCCAGAAGATAGCAACATCGTATATTCCTCTTCCTAATCTAGTGAACATGTCTTTCAACTGCAGCCATGGTAGTTTTTAAAGCCACAGGCCAAACCACACTGTGTTTCCCCAATACCCAGTGTGTTTTCCCAATACCCAGTGTGTTCCCCCAATACCCAGTGTGATTCCCCCAATGCCCAGTGTGTTCCCCTAATACCCAGTGTGTTCCCCTAATACCCAGTGTGTTCCCCTAATACCCAGTGTGTTCCCCTAATACCCAGTGTGTTTTCCCAATACCCAGTGTGTTTTGCCAATGCCCAGTGTGTTCCCCCAATACCCAGTGTGTTCCCCCAATACCCAGTTTGTTTCCCCAATACCCAGTGTGTTTTCCCAATACCCAGTGTGTTTCCCCAATACCCAGTGTGTTTTCCCAATACCCAGTGTGTTTCCCCAATACCCAGTGTGATTCCCCAATACCCAGTGTGATTCCCCAATGCCCAGTGTGATTCCCCAATACCCAATGTGATTCCCCAATGCCCAGTGTGTTTTCCCAATGCCCAGTGTGTTTTTCCAATACCCAGTGTGTTTCCCCAATACCCAGTGTGTTTCCCCAATACCCAGTGTGTTTTCCCAATACCCAGTGTGATTCCCCAATACCCAGTGTGTTTTCCCAATACCCAGTGTGATTCCCCAATACCCAGTGTGTTCCCCAATACCCAGTGTGATTCCCCAATACCCAGTGTGTTTCCCTAATACCCAGTGTGTTTCCCCAATACCCAGTGTGATTCCCCAATACCCAGTGTGATTCCCCAATGCTCAGTGTGATTCCCCAATACCCAGTGTGATTCCCCAATGCTCAGTGTGATTCCCCAATACCCAGTGTGTTTCCCCAATACCCAGTGTGATTCCCCAATACCCAGTGTGATTCCCCAATGCTCAGTGTGATTCCCCAATACCCAGTGTGTTCCCCAATACCCAGTGTGATTCCCCAATGCTCAGTGTGATTCCCCAATACCCAGTGTGTTTCCCCAATACCCAGTCTGATTCCCCAATAGCCAGTGTGATTCCCCAATGCTCAATGTGTTTTCCCAATGCCCAGTGTGTTTTCCCAATGCCCAGTGTGTTTTCCCAATACCCAGTGTGTTTCCCCAATACCCAGTGTGTTTTCCCAATACCCAGTGTGTTTCCCCAATACCCAGTGTGATTCCCCAATACCCAGTGTGATTCCCCAATGCCCAGTGTGATTCCCCAATACCCAGTGTGGTTACCCAATACCCAGTGTGTTTTCCCAATACCCAGTGTGTTTCCCCAATACCCAGTGTGATTCCCCCAATACCCAGTGTGTTTTCCCAATACCCAGTGTGTTTTCCCAATGCCCAGTGTGTTTCCCCAATGCCCAGTGTGTTTCCCCAATGCCCAGTGTGTTCCCCGAATGCCCAGTGTTTTCCCAATACCCAGTGTGTTTCCCCAATACCCAGTGTGTTCCCAATACCCAGTGTGTTCTCCCAATACCCAGTGTGTTCCCCCAATGCCCAGTGTGTTCCCAATGCCCAGTGTGTTCCCCCAATGCCCAGTGTGATCCTAATACCCAGTGTGTTCCCCCAATGCCCAGTGTGTTCCCAATACCCAGTGTGTTCCCCCAATACCCAGTGTGTTTTCCCAATGTGCAGTGTGTTCCCCCAATGCCCAGTGTGTTCCCAATACCCAGTGTGTTCTCCCAATACCCAGTGTATCTTCCCAATGCCCAGTGTGTTCCCCCAATACCCAGTGTGTTCCCCCAATGCCCAGTGTGTTCCCAATACCCAGTGTGTTCCCAATACCCAGTGTGTTCTCCCAATACCCAGTGTGTTTTCCCAATACTCAGTGTGATTCCCCCAATACCCAGTGTGATTCCCAATACCCAGTGTGTTTCCCCAATACCCAGTGTGATTCCCCCAATACCCAGTGTGTTTTCCCAATACCCAGTGTGTTCCCCCAATGCCTAGTGGTTCCCCAATGCCCAGTGTGATTCCCCAATACCCAGTGTGATTCCCCAATACCCAGTTTGTTTCCCCAATACCCAGTGTGTTGTTTTCCCAATACCCAGTGTGTTTTCCCAACACCCAGTGTGTTTCCCCAATACCCAGTGTGTTTTCCCAATGCCCAGTGTGTTTCCCCAATGCCCAGTATGTTGTCCCAATACCCAGTGTGATTCCCCAATACCCCAGTTTGTTTCCCCAATACCCAGTGTGTTTTCCCAATACCCAGTGTGACTCCCCAATGCCCAGTGTGGTTTCCCAATACCTAGTGTGTTTTCCCAATGCCCAGTGTGTTTTCCCAATGCCCAGTTTGTTCCCAATACCCAGTGTGATTCCCCCAATGCCCAGTGTGTTCCCAATACCCAGTGTGTTCTCCCAATACCCAGTGTATCTTCCCAATGCCCAGTGTGTTCCCCCAATACCCAGTGTGTTTCCCAATACCCAGTGTGTTTCCCCAATACCCAGTGTGATTCCCCAATACCCAGTGTGATTCCCCAATGCTCAGTGTGATTCCCCAATACCCAGTGTGATTCCCCAATACCCAGTGTGTTTTCCCAATACCCAGTGTGATTCCCCAATACCCAGTGTGATTCCCCAATGCTCAGTGTGATTCCCCAATACCCAGTGTGATTCCCCAATGCTCAATGTGTTTTCCCAATGCCCAGTGTGTTTTCCCAATACCCAGTGTGTTTCCCCAATACCCAGTGTGTTTTCCCAATACCCAGTGTGTTTCCCCAATACCCAGTGTAATTCCCCAAAACCCAGTGTGATTCCCCAATACCCAGTGTGATTCCCCAATGCTCAGTGTGATTCCCCAATACCCAGTGTGATTCCCCAATGCTCAATGTGTTTTCCCAATGCACAGTGTGTTTTCCCAATGCCCAGTGTGTTTTCCCAATACCCAGTGTGTTTCCCCAATACCCAGTGTGTTTTCCCAATACCCAGTGTGTTTCCCCAATACCCAGTGTAATTCCCCAATACCCAGTGTGATTCCCCAATGCGTAGTGTGATTCCCCAATACCCAGTGTGGTTTCCCAATACCCAGTGTGTTTTCCCAATACCCAGTGTGTTTCCCCAATGCCCAGTGTGTTTCCCCAATACCCAGTGTGTTTCCCAATGCCCAGTGTGTTTCCCCAATACCCAGTGTGTTCCCCGATTGCCCAGTGTTTTCCCAATACCCAGTGTGTTTCCCCAATGCCCAGTGTGTTTCCCAATACCCAGTGTGTTCCCCGAATGCCCAGTGTTTTCCCAATACCCAGTGTGTTTCCCCAATGCCCAGTGTGTTCCCAATACCCAGTGTGTTCTCCCAATACCCAGTGTGTTCCCCCAATGCCCAGTGTGTTCCCAATGCCCAGTGTGTTCCCCCAATGCCCAGTGTGATCCTAATACCCAGTGTGTTCCCCAATGCCCAGTGTGTTCCCAATACCCAGTGTGTTCTCCCAATACCCAGTGTATCTTCCCAATGCCCAGTGTGTTCCCCCAATGCCCAGTGTGTTCCCAATGCCCAGTGTGTTCTCCCAATACCCAGTGTGTTCCCCCAATGCCCAGTGTGTTCCGCCAATGCCCAGTGTGTTCCTAATGCCCAGTGTGTTCCCCCAATACCCAGTGTGTTCCCAATACCCAGTGTGTTCCCCAACACCCAGAGTGTTTCCCAATACCCAGTGTGATTCCCCCAATACCCAGTGTGTTCCCAATACCCAGTGTGTTCTCCCAATACCCAGTGTGTTTTCCCAATGCCCAGTGTGTTCCCCCAATACCCAGTGTGTTCCCCCAATACCCAGTGTGTTCTCCCAATACCCAGTGTGTTCCCCCAATGCCCAGTGTGTTCCCAATGCCCAGTGTGTTCCCCCAATGCCCAGTGTGTTCCCAATGCCCAGTGTGTTCCCCCAATACCCAGTGTGTTTTCCCAATACCCAGTGTGATTCCCCCAATACCCAGTGTGATTCCCAATACCCAGTGTGTTTCCCCAATACCCAGTGTGATTCCCCCAATACCCAGTGTGTTTTCCCAATACCCAGTGTGTTCCCCCAATGCCTAGTGGTTCCCCAATGCCCAGTGTGATTCCCCAATACCCAGTGTGATTCCCCAATACCCAGTTTGTTTCCCCAATACCCAGTGTGTTTTCCCAATACCCAGTGTGTTTTCCCAATGCCCAGTGTGTTTTCCCAATACCCAGTGTGTTTCCCCAATACCCAGTGTGTTTTCCCAATGCCCAGTGTGTTTCCCCAATGCCCAGTATGTTTTCCCAATACCCAGTGTGATTCCCCAATACCCAGTTTGTTTCCCCAATACCCAGTGTGTTTTCCCAATACCCAGTGTGATTCCCCAATGCCCAGTGTGGTTTCCCAATACCTAGTGTGTTTTCCCAATGCCCAGTGTGTTTTCCCAGTGCCCAGTTTGTTCCCAATACCCAGTGTGTTCTCCCAATACCCAGTGTGTTCCCCCAATGCCCAGTGTGTTCCTAATGCCCAGTGTGTTCTCCCAATACCCAGTGTGTTCCCCCAATGCCCAGTGTGTTCCTAATGCCCAGTGTGTTCTCCCAATACCCAGTGTGTTCCCCCAATGCCCAGTGTGTTCCCCCAATGCCCAGTGTGTTCCCAATGCCCAGTGTGTTCTCCCAATACCCAGTGTGTTCCCCCAATGCCCAGTGTGTTCCCCCAATGCCCAGTGTGTTCCTAATGCCCAGTGTGTTCCCCCAATACCCAGTGTGTTCCCAATACCCAGTGTGTTCCCCAACACCCAGAGTGTTTCCCAATACCCAGTGTGATTCCCCCAATACCCAGTGTGTTCTCAATACCCAGTGTGTTCTCCCAATACCCAGTGTGTTTTCCCAATACCCAGTGTGTTCCCCCAATACCCAGTGTGTTTTCCCAATACCCAGTGTGTTTCCCCAATACCCAGTGTGTTTTCCCAATACCCAGTGTGTTTCCCCAATACCCAGTGTAATTCCCCAATACCCAGTGTGATTCCCCAATGCCCAGTGTGATTCCCCAATACCCAGTGTGGTTTCCCAATACCCAGTGTGTTTTCCCAATACCCAGTGTGTTTCCCCAATGCCCAGTGTGTTTCCCCAATACCCAGTGTGTTTTCCCAATACCCAGTGTGTTTTCCCAATGCCCAGTGTGTTTCCCCAATGCCCAGTGTGTTTCCCCAATACCCAGTGTGTTCCCCGAATGCCCAGTGTTTTCCCAATACCCAGTGTGTTTCCCCAGTACCCAGTGTGTTCCCAATACCCAGTGTGTTCTCCCAATACCCAGTGTGTTCCCCCAATGCCCAGTGTGTTCCCAATGCCCAGTGTGTTCTCCCAATACCCAGTGTGTTCTCCCAATGCCCAGTGTGTTCCCCCAATGCCCAGTGTGTTCCCAATGCCCAGTGTGTTCTCCCAATACCCAGTGTGTTCCCCCAATGCCCAGTGTGTTCCCCCAATACCCAGTGTGTTCCCAATACCCAGTGTGTTCCCCAACACCCAGAGTGTTTCCCAATACCCAGTGTGATTCCCCCAATACCCAGTGTGTTCCCAATACCCAGTGTGTTCTCCCAATACCCAGTGTGTTTTCCCAATACCCAGTGTGTTCCCCCAATACCCAGTGTGTTCCCCCAATACCCAGTGTGTTCTCCCAATACCCAGTGTGTTCCCCCAATGCCCAGTGTGTTCCCAATGCCCAGTGTGTTCCCCCAATGCCCAGTGTGATTCCCCAATACCCAGTGTGATTCCCCAATACCCAGTTTGTTTCCCCAATACCCAGTGTGTTTTCCCAATACCCAGTGTGTTTTCCCAATGCCCAGTGTGTTTTCCCAATACCCAGTGTGTTTCCCCAATACCCAGTGTGTTTTCCCAATGCCCAGTGTGTTTCCCCAATGCCCAGTATGTTTTCCCAATACCCAGTGTGATTCCCCAATACTCAGTTTGTTTCCCCAATACCCAGTGTGTTTTCCCAATACCCAGTGTGATTCCCCAATGCCCAGTGTGGTTTCCCAATACCTAGTGTGTTTTCCCAATGCCCAGTGTGTTTTCCCAGTGCCCAGTTGGTTCCCAATACCCAGTGTGTTCTCCCAATACCCAGTGTGTTCCCCCAATGCCCAGTGTGTTCCTAATGCCCAGTGTGTTCTCCCAATACCCAGTGTGTTCCCCCAATGCCCAGTGTGTTCCCCCAATGCCCAGTGTGTTCCCAATGCCCAGTGTGTTCTCCCAATACCCAGTGTGTTCCCCCAATGCCCAGTGTGTTCCCCCAATGCCCAGTGTGTTCCTAATGCCCAGTGTGTTCCCCCAATACCCAGTGTGTTCCCAATACCCAGTGTGTTCCCCAACACCCAGAGTGTTTCCCAATACCCAGTGTGATTCCCCCAATACCCAGTGTGTTCTCAATACCCAGTGTGTTCTCCCAATACCCAGTGTGTTTTCCCAATACCCAGTGTGTTCCCCCAATACCCAGTGTGTTTTCCCAATACCCAGTGTGTTTCCCCAATACCCAGTGTGTTTTCCCAATACCCAGTGTGTTTCCCCAATACCCAGTGTAATTTCCCAATACCCAGTGTGATTCCCCAATGCCCAGTGTGATTCCCCAATACCCAGTGTGGTTTCCCAATACCCAGTGTGTTTTCCCAATACCCAGTGTGTTTCCCCAATGCCCAGTGTGTTTCCCCAATACCCAGTGTGTTTCCCCAATGCCCAGTGTGTTTCCCCAATACCCAGTGTGTTCCCCGATTGCCCAGTGTTTTCCCAATACCCAGTGTGTTTCCCCAATACCCAGTGTGTTCCCAATACCCAGTGTGTTCTCCCAATACCCAGTGTGTTCCCCCAATGCCCAGTGTGTTCCCAATGCCCAGTGTGTTCCCCCAATGCCCAGTGTGATCCTAATACCCAGTGTGTTCCCCCAATACCCAGTGTGTTCCCCCAATACCCAGTGTGTTCCCCCAATACCCAGTGTGTTCTCCCAATACCCAGTGTGTTCCCCCAATGCCCAGTGTGTTCCCAATACCCAGTGTGTTCCCCCAATGCCCAGTGTGTTCCCAATGCCCAGTGTGTTCCCCCAATACCCAGTGTGTTTTCCCAATACCCAGTGTGTTCCCAATACCCAGCGTGTTCTCCCAATACCCAGTGTGTTCCCCCAATGCCCAGTATGTTCCCAATGCCCAGTGTGTTCCCCCAATGCCCAGTGTGATCCTAATACCCAGTGTGTTCCCCCAATACCCAGTGTATTCCCCCAATACCCAGTGTGTTCCCCCAATACCCAGTGTGTTCTCCCAATACCCAGTGTGTTCCCCCAATGCCCAGTGTGTTCCCAATGCCCAGTGTGTTCCCCCAATGCCCAGTGTGTTCCCAATGCCCAGTGTGTTCCCCCAATACTCAGTGTGTTTTCCCAATACCCAGTGTGATTCCCCCAATACCCAGTGTGATTCCCAATACCCAGTGTGTTTCCCCAATACCCAGTGTGATTCCCCCAATACCCAGTGTGTTTTCCCAATACCCAGTGTGTTCCCCCAATGCCTAGTGGTTCCCCAATGCCCAGTGTGATTCCCCAATACCCAGTGTGATTCCCCAATACCCAGTTTGTTTCCCCAATACCCAGTGTGTTTTCCCAATACCCAGTGTGTTTTCCCAATGCCCAGTGTGTTTTCCCAATACCCAGTGTGTTTCCCCAATACCCAGTGTGTTTTCCCAATGCCCAGTGTGTTTCCCCAATGCCCAGTATGTTTTCCCTATACCCAGTGTGATTCCCCAATACCCAGTTTGTTTCCCCAATACCCAGTGTGTTTTCCCAATACCCAGTGTGATTCCCCAATGCCCAGTGTGGTTTCCCAATACCTAGTGTGTTTTCCCAATGCCCAGTGTGTTTTCCCAGTGCCCAGTTTGTTCCCAATACCCAGTGTGTTCTCCCAATACCCAGTGTGTTCCCCCAATGCCCAGTGTGTTCCTAATGCCCAGTGTGTTCTCCCAATACCCAGTGTGTTCCCCCAATGCCCAGTGTGTTCCCCCAATGCCCAGTGTGTTCCCAATGCCCAGTGTGTTCTCCCAATACCCAGTGTGTTCCCCCAATGCCCAGTGTGTTCCCCCAATGCCCAGTGTGTTCCTAATGCCCAGTGTGTTCCCCCAATACCCAGTGTGTTCCCAATACCCAGTGTGTTCCCCAACACCCAGAGTGTTTCCCAATACCCAGTGTGATTCCCCCAATACCCAGTGTGTTCTCAATACCTAGTGTGTTCTCCCAATACCCAGTGTGTTTTCCCAATACCCAGTATGTTCCCCCAATACCCAGTGTGTTTTCCCAATACCCAGTGTGTTCCCCCAATACCCAGTGTGTTTTCCCAATACCCAGTGTGTTCTCCCAATACCCAGTGTGTTCCCCTAATACCCAGTGTGTTCTCCCAATACCCAGTGTGTTCCCCCAATGCCCAGTGTGTTCCCAATGCCCAGTGTGTTCCCCCAATGCCCAGTGTGTTCCCAATGCCCAGTGTGTTCCCCCAATGCCCAGTGTGTTCCCCCAATGCCCAGTGTGTTCCCAATACCCAGTGTGTTTCCCCAATACCCAGTGTGATTCCCCCAATACCCAGTGTGTTTTCCCAATACCCAGTGTGTTCCCCCAATGCCTAGTGGTTCCCCAATGCCCAGTGTGATTCCCCAATACCCAGTGTGATTCCCCAATACCCAGTTTGTTTCCCTAATACCCAGTGTGTTTTCCCAATACCCAGTGTGTTTTCCCAATGCCCAGTGTGTTTTCCCAATACCCAGTGTGTTTCCCCAATACCCAGTGTGTTTTCCCAATGCCCAGTGTGTTTCCCCAATGCCCAGTATGTTTTCCCAATACCCAGTGTGATTCCCCAATACCCAGTTTGTTTCCCCAATACCCAGTGTGTTTTCCCAATACCCAGTGTGATTCCCCAATGCCCAGTGTGTTTTCCCAATACCTAGTGTGTTTTCCCAATGCCCAGTGTGTTTTCCCAATGCCCAGTGTTTTCCCAATACCCAGTGTGATTCCCCCAATACCCAGTGTGTTCCCAATACCCAGTGTGTTCCCAATACCCAGTGTGTTCTCCCAATACCCAGTGTGTTCCCCCAATGCCCAGTGTGTTCCCCCAATGCCCAGTGTGTTCCTAATGCCCAGTGTGTTCCCCCAATACCCAGTGTGTTCCCAATACCCAGTGTGTTCCCCCAATGCCCAGTGTGTTCCCCCAATACCCAGTGTGTTCCCCCAATACCCAGTGTGTTCCCAATACCCAGTGTGTTCCCCAACACCCAGAGTGTTTCCCAATACCCAGTGTGATTCCCCCAATACCCAGTGTGTTCTCAATACCCAGTGTGATTCCCCAATACCCAGTGTGTTTTCCCAATACCCAGTGCGATTCCCCAATACCCAGTGTGTTTTCCCAATACCCAGTGTGATTCCCCAATACCCAGTGTGTTTCCCCAATACCCAGTGTGATTCCCCAATACCCTGGAAACAGTTTCTCCTTATTTACTCTATCAAATGATTTTGAAAGTGTCTATTAAATCTCCCCTGAACCTTCTCTGCACTAAGCAGAACAGCCCCAGCTTCTCCAGTCTCTCCACATTAACCAAAGTTCCTCATCCCAGGACCAGTTCTGGTAAATATCATCAGCACCCTCTCCAAGACTTTGACATCCTTCCAAAAGGGTGATGCACAGAATTGGACTCAATACTCCAGCTGAGATCTTACTAGTGATTAATAAAGTTTTACCCTAACTGCCGTTTTTTGAATTCTATTCCTCTGCTAACAATGTTAACAGGGTTTTAGTTCATCGTACATTTGCAGTAACTACTTCAATCATTACTGCCCTTTCCCCACAGTCTAAGGTATTACATCCCAATTATATGGTTAAAGAATCCAGGAATTGTACAACACACAACGAGACCATTCAGCCCATCATACCCAATTACTCCCACTCCCCAATCTTTCCCCATAGCCCTGTAATTTTTTTGCCTTCAACTATTTATCGCATTCCACTAATCAGAGCATTTTTCCAACCAGTTTTCAATCCAGGTAACCTGCAACTAATCCCACCAGCCTTTAACTTTTCCAATGGCCTCTCAAGTGGCTTCCTGAAATCCAGGTAAAACTGGAAAGATAGAAGTAGCTGGTATTTACAGCTACCAGCTCCATGCTGGTATTTCTGCTCCACATGATGAGAGATTGCAGAGGGATCTGGGTGTCCTAGTGCATGAATCACAAAAGGCTAGTATGCAAGTATGGCAAGTAATTTGGAAAGCTAATAGAATGTCATCATTTATTGCGAGGGGAATTGAATACAAAAGTAGGGAGGTTATGTTTCAGTTGTACAGGGCACTAGTCAGACCACATTTGTGTAAAGTATTGGTCACCTTATTTAAGGTAGGATGTAAATGCATTGGAAGCAGTTCAGAAAAAGTTTACAAGACTAATAGCTGGAATGGGTGGGCTGTCTTAAGAGGAAAGGTTGGTCAGGCTAGGCTTGTATCTGCTGGAGTTTAGAAGAGTAAGAGGCGACTTGATTGAAACATATAAGATCCTGAGGGGTCTTGACAGGGTGGATATGGAGAGGATGTTTCCTCTTGTGGAAGCTCTAGAACTAGGGGTCACTGTTTAAAAATAAGGGGTCGCCCATTTAAAATATCGGCGGTATGTGGGATACAGATTTCAGATTACTATCAGATCAGCCATGATCTTATTAAATGGCGGAGCAGGCTCGAGGGGCTGAATGGCCTACACCTGCTCCTTGTTCATATGTTCTCTCACCCCACCTTCATCTCACCCTATCGGCATATCCTTGTATTCCTTTCTCCCTCATGTATTTATATTTTCTCGTTAACTGTATCTGTACTATTCACCTCAACCACTCCCTGTGGGAGTGAGTTCCACATTCTCACCATTTCACTGGGTACAGAAGCTTCTCCTGAATCCCTGACTGGGTTCATAGTGACCATCTTATAGCTATGACCTTTAGTTTTTGTCTCCCCTGCAAGTGAAAGTATCTTCTCTATGTTTACCCGGTCAAATTCTTCCATAAAATTAGAGACCTCGACCAGGTTACCCTTCAGCCTTCTCTTTTAGAGAGAAAAGAGTCCCAGTCTGTTCAATCTTTCCTGATGGTTATAATCTCCCAGCACAGGTATCGTCCTTGTTAATCTTCTTTCACCTTCTCCAGTGCATCAATATCCTTTTTGATAACAGGGAGGCCAAAACTGTTCACAGTACTCGAAATGTGGTCTAACCAAGGTTCTATACAAATTCGGTATAACCTCTATGTTTTTCAATTCTATCCATCTAAAACTGAACCCTCATACTCGGTTTGCTTTTTATTAATGTCCTTGTTAACCTGCACTACTACTTTGAGTGATTCATGTATGTGTAACCCCCAGATGCCTCTGCTCCTCCACTCTACTGAGACTCTCATCTCCCATGGAGTATGTGACATTCTTCTTAACAATTTACCCCTCACCCACTTGCACAATGTGTCAACTCTTACCAGTATGTCCATCCCTTCCCTGATGATTTATGCTCATGGCATTCTGGCTGATCAGAAACTTGACCAGTTCAATGTCCTTTCCATAAGTGCAGGAGCTGTAATGAAGATGGTAATGATTAAATCTCAAGCAGTTCTTGCTCATATGAAAACAGAACGAATGCAGCAAAGGAGCAGGAACTTTACATAACAGGTAAGGTACCTGTGGAAAGAGGTTTCACTGAAGATATTTTCCTTGGTCAAGCTTTCTGTCCCCGATAGTTGGATGAGTTCGCTGGCCACATCCAGTTTACCATTGTAACAAGCCCTGAGGACCAAAAACAGCAACAACTCCAGCTCATTTCTATTAAAGACAAATCTAGGAAAGTAACAAAAGTATGCTACCATTACATAGAATTCCATAATATTTGCAGCAGGGAAACAGGCCGTTCAGCTCGAGAGCGTTTTTGCTCCAACGAGCCTCCTCCCACTCTTCTATTCCTTTCTTCCTCATGTGTTTATCCAGCTTCCCCTTAAATGTATCGATACTATTCACTTCAAATACTCCCTGTGGTCGCGAGTTCCACACTCTCACCACTCTCTGGGTAAAGAAGTTTCTCCTGAATTCTCCGAATGGATTTATTGGTGACTATTTTATATTTATTGCTCCAAGATATGGCTTATCCTATCTTCATTCAGCTGCATTGATTGTGTAATTCTTACCATCCTTACCTAACAAAAATCTATCAACCTCAGTTTTGAGATTTTCAAATTGATCTCCACAGCTTTTGGGAGGACAGAGTTCCAGATTTCCACACCCCTTTGTGTGAAGAAGTGTTTCCTGACATCATCCTGAATGGCTTGGCTCGAATTTTAAACTCTTGTTCTGGACTCCCCCATCATTGGAAATAGTTTTTCTCTATCTACCCTATAAAATCCTTTAATCATGTTAAATACTCAATTAAATCACCTCTTAATCTTCTTCACTCAGTGGAATGCAAGCCTGATCTGCCCTCATAATTTAACTATCAGCCCCAGTATCATTCTGATGAATCTGCTCTGCACTCCCCCCAAAGCCAAGATACCCTTCCTGAGGTGCAGTGCCCAGAACTGAACCCAGTTACCCAGACTGGATCTGACCAAGGCTTTAGAAAACTATAACATCACTTCCACCCCTTTGTATTGTAGCCCTCTTGAGATACAGGCCAATATTCCATGAGCCTTTTTGGTTATTTTTTGACTCTGTCCATTAGTTTTTATGGTAATCAAGGCAATGATGAAGAGGATGACTCAACCAACTTACAGGTGTAGAGGTGTATCTCCATAGATGTTCACCGCATGGGGGTGCACATCAAAGTTGCCTTGCAACAAGTACCTCACGATTTCATGGTGCCCAAAGCGGCAGCTAAAATGGAGGGGCGAATGGTCCTCGTTGTCCTGAGCATTCACTGAGGTCATCAGATAACAAGAGATAACCATTGGTTAGTGTTGTTGGAGATATAACTAGAGATAATCATTGGTTAGAATTATTGCAGATGTAACTAGAGGTAATCGTTGGTTAGTAGTGTTGGAAATATAACAGTGAAATTCATCTTTACCACAGCTTGGAATTTCAGATCATTAGGCCATTGTTGAATTTCCCATTAGATTTTAAAATGATATTAAGATCAATGTAGCTGTGAAGAGATTAAACCTGAGGTTCTTGGCTCTGGGAAATTTGGGTTAGATTGATGTAGCACAGTTGGTGAAAGTGGGAATTCTTGTGTACCAACTCATATTGAGGAGACGCAAGTTTATTGAGACATTCCGGCCAACATCCTCACTGACAATGTTAGAGTGATCACTTACTGGAGGGCCAGACCCTGATCCCAGATTCAACCTTTGACCCAACCTGATCACTTGACCTCCTGGGCCTGACCCCCAGCACCGATTGTGTAATCAGATACGACCAGCAAACCGAACCTTACAATTAATCTGAACCCAACCTGAAACTGGCCTTGACCCCCCATCCCAACCATAATCCCACCCTGACCCAGACATGACTCTGAAACCAGACCTGATCTGCGATACTGATCACTTAGCTGAGAGCCCCAGTGCTGCTAGAACAGTGCCAATCTTGTGCTCCTCAACACCACCAAACTCTCAGCTGTGCAGAGTATATAGAACAAAGGAATAGGAGGAAAACATTTAGTCCCCCAAGCCTGTTCCGCCATTCAATAAGATCATGGTTGACTTATATTTAATTCCATTTAACCACCTTAATTCCGTAACCCTTAGTACCCTTGTCTAACAAAAATCTATTCAATCAGTTTTGACACCTTGAATTGACCCCTAACTCTTAACAGCTTTTTGGGGAAGAGACTGTAAAGGGTTAACTCTAATGATAGCTACTGAGCATGTGTGAGGAGCTATGTCACAGTCATAGAGTCATAGAGGCCTACAGCACAGAAAAAGGCCCTTCGGCCCATCAAGTCTGCACTGGTCAAACAAGTACCTAACTATTCTAATCCCATTTTCCAGCACTAGGCCCATAGCCTTGTATGCCATGACATCACAAGTGCACATCCAAATACTTCTTAAATGTTATGAGGGTTTCTGCCTCTACCACCCTTTCAGGCAGTGAGTTCCAGATTCCCACCATCCTTCGGGTGAAAAAATTCTTCCTCACATCCCCTCTAAACCTCCTGCCCCTTACCTTAAATCTATGCCCCCTGGTTATTGATCCCTCCATCAAGGGGAAGAGTTCCTTCCTGTCTACCTTCTCTATGCCCCTCATAATTTTATACACCTCAATCATGTCCCCCCTCAATCTCCCCTGCTCCAGGGAAAATAACCCCAGTCTATCCAATCTCTCCTCATAACTAAAACTCTCCAGCCCAGGCAACGTCCTAGTAAATCTCCTCTGTACTCTCTCAAGTGCAATCACATCCTTCCTATAATGCGGATTCCAGAACTGCACGAAATACCCTAGCCGTGGCCTAACCAGCGTTTTATACAGTTCCAGCATAACCTCCCTGCTCTTTTTTTATATGCCTCGGCTAATAAAGGCAAGTATCCCATAAGCCTTCTTAACCACCTTATCTACCTGTCCCGCTACTTTGAGGGACCGGTGAACATGCACACCAAGGTCCCTCTGATCCTTGGTACTTCCCAGGGTCCTACCATTCATCGTGTATTCCCGTGCCTTGTTTGTCCTGCCCAAGTGCATCACCTCACACTTATCCAGCTTAAATTCCATTTACCACTGATCAGCCCATCTGACCAGCCTGTCTATATCCTCCTGTCATCTAAGCCTATCCTCCTCACTATTTACCACCCCACCAATTTTCGTGTCATCCGCGAACTTACTGATCAACCCTCCTACATTCAAGTCTAAATCATTTATATATATATACCACAAACAGCAAGGGACCCAACACCGATCCCTGTGGAACCCCACTGGACACAGGCATCCAGTCACAAAAACACTCCTCAACCATCATCCTCTACTTCCTGCCACTCAGCCAATTCTGGATCCAATTTACCAAATTGCCTTGGATCCCGTGGGCTCTTAGCTTCGTTATCAGCCTCCCATGCGGGACCTTATCAAAAGCCTTGCTGAAGTCCAAGTAGACTACGTCAGATGCATTGCCCTCATCTACACACCTGTTCACCTCAGTGAGTGATGTCATTCACTGAGAGAAGGTGACTGAGAAGCATCTTAGAGAGTAGCTCCAGCCATGTCTTGGTCTTATTTAACCTTTGTAAATAGTTAGTGTGTAAATAAATGTATTTTCAACAAAAAAACTATTGCTTCCAGCCCAACCTTTTCTAGAATAAGACGCTAATGAATGCTGAGGTCAACCCATGATAACTGAGTGAGCTCCAGATTTCCACTCCCCTTTGTGTGAAGAAATGGTTCCTGACAACACCCTTGAGTGACCTGGTTCTAATTTTAAGGTCCTTCCCCCTTGATCTGGACTCCACCCTCAGAGATTACAGACCCTTCACACTCTAACCATACTACATGCATATGAACATTAGGATATAAGAATTGGAGCAGGAATAAACCATACGACCCCTCGAGCCTGCTCTACCATGGTTGGTCTTCTGTCTCAATTCCAAATTCCTGCGCTAATCCCACATCCCTTCAAAAGTTTCGCACCCAAAAATCTCTCATCCTCATCTACCTAAGTGGCCATATTAGAAAAGGCGCTAAATATTTGTCCGATAGCCTGGTTGTGTTGTCTCACCATCTGTCTTGCTGGCTTCGGTCAGCAGGAGTTTGACGATGTTCGGAAACCCTTTGGCACAAGCAAGATGCAGTGGTCTGTCTCCTACCTCCCCACTAACATTGGCATCAGCCCCAAACTTCAGGAGCAGCTTGGTTACCTGAGAAAAGCAAGAGTATCCCCAGCACAGAGTCTGTTACATCGAGTTAGAATCGGAGAATCAGAGGTTAGTTACAGTGCAAAAGGAGATCATTCAGCCCGCCACCAGCTCTCTCTGCAACAGCAGCTTAGCCGGTCCCACTCCCCAGGACTTTCTCTGAAGCACTGCAATTTTTTCCCCTGCAGTTCTTTATCCAATTTCCTCTTGAAATCCAAAGAATTTCCAGCACAGAAACAGGCCATTCAGCCCACTTGGTCCATGCTGATGTTCATGCTCCACATAAGCCTCCTCCCGCCCCCTCTTCATCTCACCCCATCACCATATCCTCCTATTCCTTTCTCCCTCATGTGTTTATCCAGCTTCCCCTTAAATGTATCGATACTATTCACCTCAACCACTCCCTGTGGTAGTGAATTCCACATTCTCACCACTTCACCGGGTAAAGAAGTTTCTCCTGAACTTAATAAGCATAAACAGCTTGTCTATGTTGACCTTATCGAACCCTTCTTATAATTTTAAGGTCCTCTATCAGGTCACCCCTCATCTTTTCTTTCCTAGAGAAAAGAATCTCAGCCTGTTCAGTCTTTCCTGATGGTAAAAATCAATCATTTTGGTACCATCCTTCTGCACCTTTTCCAGTACCTCTGTGGCCTTTTTCGATAAGATGGAGGCTAGACCTAAGCACAGAACTCCGTGTGTGCTCTAACCAAGGTTCGATACAAGTTTAAATAGCAATGATACCTGTCTGTGTCAGTGTGGCCAAGTATAACTTTGCTTTACTTCAGCATTCTGCCTTCATCTGTTTAAGATTACATAATAAACTGTTCACCGGTTACTCATGCTCAGTTAATCTGTTACCTGTTCATGACCAAAATAAGCAGCAATGTGTAAAGGTGTGAAGAAGACAGCATCCTGCATATTGACAAAGGCTCCGTGTTGCAACAGGATGTCAACCGTCTGTGGAAAATAACCAGAGAAGATCAGACGAGGGACTCAGGAGAGAAATTTAACTGTTGCCCTGAAAAATTGATGGGGGAGTTTAGGGCATGTTTTTTTCTTATTCATTCATGCGATGTGGGCATCACTGGCAAAGGCTGGACATCTACTAGTGGTGAGGCTTTGGGGAAGGAAATCTGCCGTCTTTACCTGGTCTGCCCTACATGTGGCTCCAGGCCCACAACAATGTAGTTGACTCTTAACTGCCCCCTGAAATAGCCCAGCAAGCCACTCGGTTCAAGGACAATTAGGGATGGGCCACAAAAACGATGGCCTTGGCAGTGACACCCACATCCCATGAAAGAATAATTCTTCTTTAAAAAAGCCATCCTCTTGGATACGACTGAATGTCTCGTTAGACCACTTCAGGGGACAGTTAAATCATTAACTACATTGCTGTGGACCTGGAGTCATTCATAGTCTAAACCGGGTAAGGACAGTAAATTTCCTTTCCTAAAGGACCTTTGTGAACCAGATGGGGTTTTACAACAATCCAATTGTTTCATGGTCATCGTTACCAATTGGAGCCATTTTTTAGGCCATCAAGAGGAGCAAATTTATAGTCTGGGAACTTGGCTGTTTCCTCAAACACACACAAACGGCCAGATAAAACATGTAACAACTTACACTTATACAGCATCTTTAATACACTAAGATGTACCAAATAGTTCACAGGAGCAAGTATCAAACAACATTTGATGCTGAGCTACATAAGTTGATATTCGGGACAGGTGACGAAAAGCTTGGTCAATATAGGTTTTAAAGAGCGTCTCAAAGGAGGAGAGAGAGATAGCGAGACAGAGAGGTTTCGGGAGGGAGTTTCAAAGCTTAGGGCCCAGGCAGCTGAAGATATGACCACCAATTTTACTATGTTAAGGATGCTGTATAAATGCTAGTTGCTTTTGTTTCGAGAGTGAATCCTTACCTCATTGTTTGCAGCAATGGTTGCAATGTGAAGAGCGGTGAGGGCTCCATAGCCTACCTGCTGAATATCGGCACCTCCATGGAGCAGCGCAGTGACCAACTCTGCATTGTCCTGTGGGTCAACCAACAATTTGCTTATATTCACCTTTGTCAGATTCTCAACAATGTCCATCTCAAAGCTGTGGAGTCTCCAGGAGTGACATTAGTTGTTGCTCAGGTATGAGTAATCTTCCCTCCTCTAAGATCACTATAGAACCATAAAACACCACTGTACCTTGACTATTCAACACCTCTTGTGATAACACCTCGAATTCTGTTAGTATCTTTTTTCAAATCAGCCTCAGGAGCTGCCAGTGTTCCTGTCACTCAAAATCCCTCAGTTTGTCCACAGAATCAATCTGATTTCATTTATCACAGAATTGTTACAGCGCTGGAGGCCATTCGGCCCATCGTGTCTGTGCCGGTTCTCTGAATAAGCAACTCACCCAATTCCATTCTCCCACCCTGCACATTCTTCCTTTTTTATTTAGAGGGCACAAAAGTTCGACAGTCTAAAACTGTGATCTGGGTTAACGTTATTAAAGAGCATCATACATGTATCCATCTATTAATTAACTGGGCAAGAGCCGACTTCAATGGAGCGAGAACAGAACTGGGCCGGATAGACTGGAACCAAAGGCTGGCGGGAAAAACAGCAGCTGAACAATGGGCTACCTTCAAAGAAGAAATGGTTTGGGCACAGTCAAGGTATATTCCCTCAAAAGGGGAAGGCAGGGCAAACAAATCCAGAGCTCCCTGGATGATAAAGGAGATTGAAATTAAGATAAAGAAGCAAAGAGGGATTATGAGAAAAGACTGGCAGCCAACATAAAGGGGAATCCCAAAGTCTTCTATAGGCACATAAATAGTAAAAGGGTGGTAAAAGGAGGAATAGGGTCGATTAGGGACCAAAAAAGGATTTACACATGGAGGCAGGGGGCATGGCTGAGGTATTAAATGTATACTTTGCATCTGTCTTTACCAAGGAGGTAGATGCTACCCTGGCCATGGTGACAGACGAGGAAACTCTGGCACTAGAAGGGTTCAAAATTGATAAAGAGGAACTGTTGGATAAACTGTCAGCACTTAAAGTCGACAAGGCACCTGGACCGAACGAGATGCATCCAAGGATATTGAAGGAAGTAAGAGAGGGAATTGCAGGGGCACTGGCCATAATCTTTCAGTCTTATCTAGGCTCAGGGGAGGTGCCAGAGGACTGAAGATTTGCAAACATTACGCCCTTGTTCGAAAAAGGTTGTAAGGATAAACCCAGTAATTTCAGACCAGTCAGTTTAACTTCATTGGTGGGCAAGATTCTAGAAACAATTATTCGGGATAGAATTAGTAGTCACATGGAAAAATGTGAGTTGATTAGGGAGATCAAGCATGGATTTATAAAGGGGAAATCGTGTTCAACTAACGCGCTGGAGTTTTTTGAAGAGGTAACAGAAAAGGTCGATGAGGGTAATGCTGTTGATGTGGTGTACAAGGACTTTCAAAAGGCATTTGATACAGTGCCACACAACAGACTTGTGAGAAAAGTTATTGCTCATGGAATAAAAGGGACAGTAGCAACGTGGATACAAAATTGACTGAAGAATAGGGAACAGAGAGTAATGGTCAATGGATATTGGTCGGGTTAGAAAAAGGTTTGTAGCGGAGTTCCCCAGGGGTTGGTATAAAGCATACAGTATGCTGGACTTTATTAATAGGGACATAGAGTACAAGAGCAGGGATTTTATGCTGAGTTTAGATAAGACATTAGTTAGACATCAGCTCGAGTATTGTGTATAGTTCTGGGTGCCAGAAGGATCTAAACACATTGGAGAGAGTGTAGAAGAGGTTTACAAGAATGGTTCCAGGGATGAGAAACTTCAGTTATGAGGATAAATTGGAGAGGTTGAGACTGTTCTCCTTGGAGAGAAGAAGACTGAGAGGAGATTTGATAGAGGTGTTCGAAATCATGAGGGGGCTGGACAGGGTAGATGGGAAAAATTGTTCCCGCTCATAAAAGGATCGAGAATGAGAGGGCACAGATTTTAAACGATTTGCAAAAGAAGCAAATGTGATGTGAGAAAAAACTTTTTCATGCAACGAGTGGTTTGGATCTGGAGTGCACTGCCTGGAAGTGTGGTGGAGGCAGGTTCAATCAAGACATTCAAGAGGGCATTAGATGATTATTTGAATAGAAACAATTTGCAGCGGTACAGGGAAAAGGCAGGAGAATGGCACTGAGTCATATTGCTCGTTTGGAGAGCTGGTGCAGACATGATGGGCCGAATAGCCTCTTTCGGTGCTGTAACAATTCTGTGATTCTGTGATTCTGAGCAGGAGACTGTCTCACACACACAGTAAATGTTTCTACACTAATATCAGCTTTGAGTAATTTTAACACTTTGTGTCAGACATGGCACAATGAGCAGCACTCCCTCCTCTTGGTCAAAAGGTCAAGGGCCCAAGTCCCACTACAGAGACATGAAGGTACAATCCAGGCTGACACTCCGATTGCAGGACTGAGGGACTGAGCATTATCAGAGGGTCAGTACAGAAGGAGTGCGGCACTGTTAGGGGCTCTGTACTAAGGGAGTGCTGCAAAGTCAGAGGGTCAGTACTGAGCAAGTGCTGCATTGTGTGAGGGTCAGGATTGAGGGAGTGCTGCACTGTCAGAGGCTCAGTACTGAGAGAGTGCTGCACTGTCAGAGGCTCAGTACTGAGGGAGCACTGCACTGTCAGAGGGTCAGTACTGAGGGAGTGCTGCACTCTCAGAGGGTCGGTACTGAGGGAGTGCTGCACTCTCAGAGGCTCGGTACTGAGGGAGTGCTGCAATGTCAGAGGGTCAGTACTGAGGGAGTGCTGCATTGTGTGAGGGTCAGTATTGAGGGAGTGCTGCACTGTCAGAGGCTCAGTACTGAGAGAGTGCTGCACTGTCAGAGGGTCAGTACTGAGGAAGTGCTGCATTGTGTGAGGGTCAGTACTGAGAGAGTGCTGCACTGTCAGAGGGTCAGTACTGAGGAAGTGCTGCATTGTGTGAGGGTCAGTACTGAGGGAGTGCTGCACTGTCAGAGGGTCAGTACTGAGGAAGTGCTGCATCGTTGGAGGAGGCAGGACTCAGATGCGATGTTAAACTGAGGCCCTGTATGCCCTATCAGGTGGGTGGAGAAGAGTAGTGATGTTCTCTCTGTTGTGCTGGCCAATGTTTATCTTTCTTCCTTTCCTCTGACTAAAGGGTGATATTATCAAGGTGTTTAAGATGATTAAAATAGATGATAAGGTAGAATGAGTGAAACTATTTCCTCTGGTGTGGGAGTGTAGAGCAAGGGGGCATAACTTTAAAACTAGAGCCAGGCCATTCAAGTGCGTTGTCAGGAGGCACTTCTTCATACAAAGGGGAGTGGAATTTTTTTTTTACTTTATTCATTCATTAGCTGTGGGCATTGCTGGCTGGGTCAGCATTTATTGCCCATCCCTAATTGCCCCTTGAGAAGGTGGTGGTGAGCTTCCTTCTTGAGCCGCTGCAATCCATGTGGTGTAGGTACATCCACAGTGCTGTTAGGGAGGGAGCTCCAGGATTTTGACCCAGCGACAGTGAAGGAACGGCGATATATTTCCAAGTCAGGATGGTGAGTGACTTGGAGGGGAACTTCCAGGTGGTGGTGTTCCCATCTATCTGCTGCCCTTGTCCTTCTAGATGTTAGTGGTCATGGGTTTGGAAGGTGCTGTTGAAGGAGCCAGAATCCCAGAATTTTAACGATGTCGAAGGAGGCCATTTGGCCCATCATGTCTGCATGGGCTCTCCATATGAGCATCATGACTTAGTGCAATTCTCCTGCTTTTTCCCCGTAACCCTGCACATTGTTTCTATTTAAATAACATCTAATGCCCTCTTGAATGCCTCAATTGAACCTGCCTCCACCACACTCCCAGGCAGTACATTCCCGACCCGAACCACTCGTTGTGTGAAAAAGATTTTTCTCACATCACATTTGCTTCTTTTGCAAATCACTTTAAATCTGTGCCCTCTCGTTCTTGATCCTTTTACGAGTGGGAACTGTTTCTCCCTATCTACTCTGTCCAGCCCCCTCATGATTTTGAAACCCTCTATCAAATCTCCTCTTAGCTTTCATCTCTCCAAGGAGAACAGTCCCAACCTCTTCAACAACAAAAACAGAAAATGCTGAAAAAACTCAGCAGGTCTAACAGCATCTGTGGAGAGGGTATAAAAACAGAGTTAACGTTTTGAGTCCGTATGACTCTTCTTCAGAGCTAAAGGGAAGTAAAAATGTGATGAAATTTTTACTGTTTAAGGGAGGGTGGAGCAGGTGAAGCTGGATAGGTAGGAGGGGGCAAAGGAGAGATTGCCAGAGATGTCATGAAAAAAAGGACAAAGGGGTGTTAATGATACTGATACTGGCTAAAGGAGGTGCTGATGATGGCATTAAGGTCAGAAAGCAGAATGTGATAATAGCAAAACAAGGGTAAGCACTCTGGAAAGAACAACATGAACAAGTGACAGATGGCCCTGGTGGGGGTGGGGTGGGGGAAGGGGACTGTGGTGGGAGAAAAGATAGACTGAAGCTGACCTTCTATCCAGCTTCACCTGCTCCACCCCCCTTAAACAATATAAATTTCATCACATTTTTACTTCTGAAGAAGTGTTATACGGACTCGAAACGTTAACTCTGTCTTTCTCTCCACAGACGCTGTCAGACCTGCTGAGTTTTTCCAGCATTTTCTGTTTTTGTTTCAGGTTTCCAGCATCCGCAGTATTTTGCTTTTAGCTTTGACCATTACTCCCTGTTTCCTATTACTCAGTAGGTCAAATGCTGCCTCGATGTCAAGGGCAGTCACTCTCACCTTACTTGGAACTGTCTCCCCCATAAAGTTGTTGAGGCTGGGGGTCAATTGAAAATTTCAAAAATGAGATTGATGGATTTTTGCTCAGCAAGGAGATTAAGGGTTACAGAACCAAATCGGGTAGGCAGAACTAAGATGTAAATGATGGAGCTTGTTCGAGGGGCTGAATGGCCTCCTCTTGTCCTTATGTTACACATTTTGCATGTCACAAACATACAGAATCCAATGTAAATCTTGCTAGAGTGGTTGAATATTTCTCTATTTGGTCAAAGGAGCGGTGCTTTCTTGCACTCACCTTGAAGACAGCCAGATGTAGTGCTGTGAATCCATTCCTTGTCAGCCTGGATGGACGAAGACCTTTCAGCATCAGAGTCCTGACGTGGGACTTAGTACCTTTTAAGAAACAATGGTTCATATTGAAATACCTGGTACAGTGGTAATGTCACTGAAGTTGTAGCCCAGAGGGCTGGACTAGAACCATAGAAGAATCATAGGAAATTTATGATGCAGAAAGAGCCCATTCAGCCCATCATGTCTGTACCGGCCAGATAAAGATGAAAAAAAAACTAGCCACTCATTTTAATCCCACTTTCTAGCACCTGATCCATAGCCTTACAGGTTATAGCACTTCAGATGTAGATCCAAGTATCTTTTAAATGATAAAAACAAAAAGCTACTGCAGATGCTGGAAATCCAAATGAGTTGAGCGTTTCAACCTCAACCACACCCTCTGGGTAAAAGGTTTTTCTCATGTCCCCTCTAATCCTTCTACCAATCACCTTAAATCTATGCCCCTGGTAATTGACCCCTCAGCTAGGGGAAACGAGTCTTTATTGTCTACACTCTACACTTTCTAGGCCCCTCATAATTTTTTACACCTCAATTAGGTTACCCCTCAGCCTCCTCTGTTCTAAGGAAAACAATCCCAGCCTATCTAATCTCTCCTCATAGCTGCAATTTTCAAGCCCTTGCAGCATTATTGTAAATCTTCTCTGTAGTCTCTCCAAAGCAATTATGTCCTTCCTGTAATGTGGTGACCAGAACTGTACACAAAATTCCAGCTGTGGCCTAACCAGCGTTTTATACAGTTCCATTGTTACATCCCTGCTTTTGTATTCAATACCTCATTCAATAAAGGAAAGAATTCTATATGCTTTCTCTACGATCTTATCCACCTGACTTGCCACCTTCAGGGACCTGTGGACATGTACTCCAATGTCTCTCACTTCCTCAACCTCTCTCTGTTTATTGAGTACCCCCTTGCTTTGTTTTCCCTCCCCAAATGCATTACCTCACACTTTTCCGGATTGAATTCCATTCGCCACTTCTCCGCCCACTCAACCAAACCATTGATATAATTCTGGAGTCGACTATCAACTAGACGGCCAATTTTTGTGTCATCTGCAAACTTCCCAATCATACCTCCCACATTTATGCCCAAATCATTAATATATACAGCAAACAGCAAGGGCCCCAAAACTGAGCCCTGTGGAACACCACTGGCAACCGTTTCCCATTTGTAAAAACATCCATCAACCGTTACCCTTTTTTTCCTGTCGCTGAGCCAATTTTGGATCCAACTTGCCACCTTTCCCTGTATCCCATGGGATCTTACTTTTCTGGCCACTCTGCCATGTGGGACCTTGTCAAATGCCTTAGTGAAATCCATGTAGACAACATCCACTGCACCACCCTCACGAATCCTCCTTATTACTTCCTCAAAAAATTATATTAAGTTGATAAGACACGATCTTCCCCAAACAAAACCATGCTGACTATCCCTGATCAATCTGTGCCTTTCTAAGTGACAGTTTATCCTGTCTCTCAGAATTGATTCCAATAATTTTCCCACCACTGAAGTCAGACTGACCGGTCTATAATTTTCTGGCCTATCCCACGCACCCTTTTTAAATAATGGCACAACATTTGCCAACCTCCAATCCTTTGGTACCTCGCCTATACCTAGTGAGGAGTGGAAAATGATCAAGAGTATGTTATTCCCTCCCTGGCTTCCTTCAACAGCTTGGGGTACGATCCATCTGGCTCTGGTAACTTATCCACCTTCAAAGATGTCAGTCCCTCCAGTACTCCCTCTCTCACTTGCTTATTGTGTCTAATGTTTCACACTCCTGTTTGGGTTTTCTTTGATTTTACCTGCCAAAACTTTTTCATATCCTCTCTTTGCTTTCCTAATTTCCATTTTTACTTCACCAATGTACTTTCTACACTCCTTTAGGCTTCCTACAGTTTTAAGTCTTTTGTGACTGTCAGCTTTCTTTTTCTGCTTTATCTTGGATAACCAGGGGGCTCTAGATTTGGCAATACCACCCTTTTCCTTTGTGTGGACATGTCTACACTGTGCCCATAGAATCTTGCCTTTGAATGCCTCCCACTGATTTGACACAGTTTTTCCTTCTAATAGCTGTATCCAGTCCACTCCCACCAGCTCATCTCTCAGCTTTGTAAAATTTGTCTTCCCCAATTTAGAACTTTCACTCCTGCTCCATCTTTGTCCTTTTCCATAATGGTGCTACATCTAACTATATTATGGTCACTATCTGCAAAATGGCCCCCACTGCTACTTCACCCACTTGCCCAACTTCATTTCTTAAGACTAAATCTAGAATTGTGTTCCCACTTGTTGGCTTGTTATGTTCTGGCTAAAAAAGTTCTCTTGAATGCAGTTCAAGAATTTTGCACTCACTGCGCCCTTCACACTGTGCGTATCCCAATTGATATTAGGGTAGTTGAAGGCCCCAACAATTACTGCCCTATTGTTTTTGCACTCAGAAATCTGTCTGTATATTTGCTCTTCTAGCTCTCTTCCACTATTTGGGGGTCTATAGTACACCCCTAGCAGTGTTACTGTTCCCTTTTTATTTCTGAGCTCAACCCATATGGCTTCATTTGATGCCTCATTTAGTAGACCATCCCTCCTCACAGCTGCGATTGATTCTTTAACCAATAATGCTACTCCCCACCTTTTTTGTCCCCCTCCCTATCATGCCTGAAAACTCTATATCCAGGGATGTTGAGCTGCCATTTTTGCCCCTCCTTAAGTCAAGTTTCAGTTATAGCGATGATATAATGTTGCCATGTGGCTATCTGTGCCCTCAGCTCATTGGCTTTATTTGCTATACTCCTTGCATTTATATATATACCTTTTAACGGCGCCAAGTTCCTGTGTTGTACACTTTTTAACCTCTGCTGTTTCTTTCCCTGCTCTGACTTTGCCCTCAGGTTCCCACCCCCCTGCCAATCTAGTTTAAACCCCACCACCGCCCCCAGCTGCACTAGCGAATCTCCCTGCGAGGATACTCATCTCAGTCCTGTTCGGGTGTAGACCGTCCTTCCCCAGAACCGGTCCCAATGCCTCAGAAATCTGATGCCCTCCCTCCTACACCAGATTTCCAGCCACACATTTGATTGCCCAATTCTCCTATTTCTATACTCACTTGCACGTGGGACTAGGAGTAACCCTGAGATTACTGCTTTCGAGATCCTGCTTTTCAATCTCCCTCCTAGCTCCCTAAAGTCTGCTTTCAGGACCTCATCCCCTTTCCTACCTCAGTCATTGGTACCAATTTGGACCATACCCTCTGGCTGATCACAGTCCCCCAGAACAATGTCCTGCAGCCACTCCGTGACATCCTTGACCCTGGCACCAGGGAAGCAACATACCATCCTGGACTCACGTCTACAGCCGCAGGAACGCCTGTCTGTTCCCCTATCTGATGAATCCCCTATCACTATAGCTCTTCCTTTCTTCTTCCTTCTCTCCTGTACAGCCGAGCCGTTCATGGTGTCACAATCTTGGCTCTGGCTGCACTCCCCTGAGGAACCAGCGCCCTCACCAGCTTCCAAAACAGAAAACCGATTTGTGAGCGGGACCCCAGGGGACTCCTGCACTACCTGCCATGCTACATGAAGTTGGTTAATTAAATGAATCTAGATTTAAAAGGTAATCTCAGTATAAGAAACTTTAAAGATATTGAATTGTCTTAAGGGTCATCTGGTTCAATATGTTGTTTACGGAAGAAAATATTCCGTCCTTATCCAGTCTGGCCTACATGTGACTCCCAAGCCCACAGAAATGGGGTCGGCTCTTAACTGCCCTCTGAAATGATCTAGCAAGACACACAACTGCCACAAAAAAATAAGTCACTGCACAGATTGCAATGGTTCAAGAAGGAAGTTTGCCAAAACTTCTCATGGACACCTAGTGATGGGCATTAAATGTTAGCCTTACATTCCGAGGATGAGTAAATAAGAGAAACAATCGTGACAAAACCATCCTAATGGAAAACTGGGGTGGGGGTGGGGGTGGGGGGCGGAGAGAGAATGAGTGTAAAAGCCAATAATGGCAACTGAGCACATTATAATCATCCTATCAGGGATTGGAGATTGAAAGTCCCCCTCACTGGGACTTTCACCTTTAAGGTTCAACTCTCAGACACAACTTGCCTTTAACAATTATAAACTTTTATAAATCACTGGTTAGGTCCCAGCTGGAGTATTGTGTCCAAATCTAGGCATTGCACTTTAGGATGGATGTCAGGGCCTTGAAGAGCAGGCAGAAGAGACTTATTAGAATAAAAAAGAAAAAAAGACTGGCATTTATATATCACCTTTCACAAGCTCAGAATATTCTAAAGCATCAATGAAATGCTTGTCAAGTGTACTTACTGTTGTAATGTAGGAAACGTGGCAGTCAATTTGCGCACAGCAATGTGATAATGATCAGATTATCAGTTTATTTTAGCGACGTTGGTTGAGTGGTCAATATTGGCCCCAGGGCGCTGGGGAGATCTCCCCTGCTCCTCTTTGAAGTGGGATCATTCACATCCACCAGAGAGGGCAGATGGGGTCTTGATTTATCATTTCATCCGAAAAATGGGACCAGGGATGAGGGACTTCAGTTAACATGGAGAGACTGGAGAAGCTGGGATTGTTCTCCTAAGAGCAGAGAAGGTTATGGGGAGATTTAATAGAGGACTTCAAAATCATGAATGGATTGGACAGAGTGATTAAGGAGAAATTGTTTCCAGTGGCAGGAGGGTTGGTAACCAGAGGGACACAGATTGAAGAGAAACGGTGAAATAACCAGAGGGGGAGATGAGGAGAATTTATTTTTACACAGCGGGTTGTTGTGATCTGGAAGGTGCTGCCTGAAAGGGCGGTGGAAGCAGATTCAATAATAACTTTCAAAAGGGAATTGGATAAATACTTGAAGGGGAATAAAGTGCAGGATTATGGGGAAAGATCAGTGGGAGAGGGACTAATTGGATAACTATTTAAAAGAGCCGGCACAGGCATGATGGGCTGAATGGCCTCCTTCTGTGCTGTAAGATTATGTGAATCTTGTAAAATCTCCCAAGATGCTTTCCAGCAGCATTATCAGACAAATGTTGATACTGAGCCACAAAAGGAGATATTAGAATAGATGACCCCTTGCTTGGTCAATGTGGTCAGTTTTACAGTGTGTCTTAGAGGAGGGGAGAGGAATGGAGGCACAGAGGTTGAGAGTGGGTGCTGACCAGGTGACCATTGGAATAGTTGAGGCTGGAGGTGACTCACCGTCACAAATGCAGCAGAGATGAAGAAGAGATAACCCATTCTTCGTCCGGTAGTTCATGTTTACTTTACTGAAGGCTTCGTCTGAACTGGAAAGAAAGATATTTTCCAGAATTCAACACCTAAAACAGCGCAAAATACAATTGGCTCTATTTACAAGCAAACCCTATTTTTAATCATCCCTTTCAATTTCTCCCACTTCCCATTAAATGGGGAATAGGGCCAAGTGAATGGGAAGTGGTTATTTCCCAGCACCCTGTCCAAATGCTAAGATATGAGAATTATCACAAACCAACCTGATCTTATCCTTAACCCAAAGTGCCAGTCCCCTGGCCATTATGTCAGGCTGAAACAGGCTGCTCGCAACCCTGCTGTTCTATTTTGCCCTGTGACAGAGAGGACATGGAGTCAGAAGTTCAGTTCATGGTCAAGCTGGGCACCAAGGTAACCAGGGATGACATCTGATTCTCACAAATTCCAAAATAATTCAAAATAATATTGTTCTTTTCCTCCTCACCTGAAGACGTGCTTGAGTTCGAGGAGTTCATTGTCTTTAATACACAGGTCACCCTCTAGTCTTTCTATCACCGCTGCATAAGATTCACTCACTTTCTTCTTCCATTCATCTAGGGGGAAATGGTACATTTTACTTAAATAACCTGTTTCTCACCAATTTTCTTGCTTCCTTCTCTTTCTGAAGTGGCAGCCTCTTGCTGGGAGATAGCATTGTTCCTTTCGTACCCTCACCTGCATGAGGCCAGCCTACATCTACCAGCGTGTACACTGAAGCCATAGAATCTTACAGGAGGAGGTTATTTAGCCCATCATGCCTGTGCTGGCTCTTTGAAAGAGCTATCCGATTAGTCCCATTCCCCTAGCTCTTTCACCACAGCCCAGCAAATTTTTCCCTTTCAAGTATTTATCCTTGCTACAACTGTGCAGGATGTTGGTGAGACCACACATAGAGTGCTGCATACAGTCTGGTCTCCTTATTTTAGGACATACTCGCATTGGAAGCAGTTTAGAGAAAATTCACCAGGTTGATTCCTGGGATGAAGGGGTTGTCTTATGAGGAAAGGTTGAACAGGTTGGGCTTATACCCATTGGAGTTTAGAAGAATGAGAGGTGACCTTATTGAAACATATAAGATTCTGAGGGGGCTTGACTGGGTAAGTGCTGAGTGAATGTTTCCCCTCATGAGGGAATCTAGAATGAGGTGGCATAGTTTCAGAATAAGGGGTTGTCCATTTAAAATGAAGATGAGGAGGAATTTCTTTTCTTAGAGTCATAGAGTTATAGGGTCATTACAGCACAGAAGGAGGCCATTCGGCTCATCAAGTCCATGCCGGTTCTTTGTAGAGTAACTCAGTCAGTCCCAGACCCCCACTCTATCACTGTAGCCCTGTAAGTTTAATTTCTATGAGGTGCCCATCCAATTCCTTTTTGAAATCATTGTTTCCATCAGCCTCATAGATAACGAGTTCCAGGTCATTACCATTCACTGTGCAAAAAAGTTCGTCACATGTCCCTGTATATCTTGCCCAAAACTTTAAATTTGTGATCTCTCTTTCTTGTACCAACAGCTAATGGGATCAGCTTTACTGTGTCTATCTTATCTAAACCTATCGTTATCTTGTACACCTCTATCAAACCTCGCTTCAATCTCCTTTGCTCCAAGGAAGACAACCCCAGCTTTTCCAACTTAAAACTTGTAGCTAAAACCCCTGGCACCATTCTGGTAAACCTCCTTTGTACTCTTTCAAGGGCTTTCACACCTATCCCTAAAGTGTGTGGACTAGAACTGGAAGCAATAATCTAAGTTGTGGTCTAACCAGAGCTTTATAAAGGTTCAGCATAACTTCCCTGCTTTTGTGCTCAATACCGCTGTTTATGAAGGCCAAGATCCCATGTACTTTGCTATCAACTCTCTCAATGTGTCCTACCGCCTTCAAAGATTTATTCACATGGACCCCCAGGACCCCCCGTTCCTGCACACTCTTTAGAACTGTGTCATTAAGTCTACATCCCTTCCCCCTATCCCTTCTGCCAAAATGCATCATCTCACATTTCTCTGTATTAAATTCCATCTGTCACCTCTCTGCCCAATCAACTAGCTTATCTATGTCCTGTTACAGTCAATTGGTATCATCCTTACTGTCACACCTCTAAGTTTAGCATTATTGACAAATTTTGTAATTTTACTCTGTTTTTAAATATTCACATTATTTATATATAAAAATGCAGTGGTCCTAGCACTGACCCTTGGGGTACATCACTGTCTACTACCCTTCAGTTCGAAAAACAACCACTTACCACAACTTGCTGTTTTCTATCCTTAAGCCAAATTTTTATCCAAGCTGACATGAACCATCCTATTCCACAAGCCTTGATTTTGTTGACCTGCCTTTTATGTGATACTTTGTCAAACGTTTTCTTAAAATCCATATAGACAACATTCATTGCTTTCCCTTCAACCACCTTCTCTGTTACTTCATCAAAAAATTCAATTAGTCAAGCACAATCTGCCCTTCAAAAAACTACATTGGCTCTCCTTAGTTAACTCAAACTCTCCAAGAGCCATTAATATTTTTCCCTGATTGTTGTTTCTAAAGCCTCACCCACCACTGATGTTAATCTGTGGTCATTATGAATGTCCTTTCTTGAACAAGTGTGTCACATTTGTCACTTTCCAATCCTCTGGCACCTCTCCAGTATCTAGGGAAGATTGGGAGATTATGGCAAGCTCTTCCATTACCTCTACCCCCACTTCCTTCAACAACCTGGAATGCAAGCCATCAGGACCAGGCAACTTATCCATTCTAAGCATCATTACTATTATGATGTTTATAAGATTGTTGCATTTTGGGACTATGTCTTTGAAATAAAATGAAGGGATCATGTGACCTGTTCTGAAGTCTGCCTGACAGCAAGCCTGGGTGGTTTGATTGTTAGAGATTAAAGGGGGCCCAAATTGTTTTACCAAAAGGAAAGTGCATGGTGTTTACACTTACAGAGACAATGGTAGCAGCCCGAGTGCCAGCAGTGAATAGACTATGGCAGGGATTTTCCCACCCCATCGTGGTGGGACCCACTGCGGGAGATTTGGCAGCCCAGCTAAAAGTCCTTTGACTTTTGACGGGGATGAACAATCCTGGTAGTGGGCAAAAGTGGAAGATCCCACCCTATGACTCTCCAAAGTCCCAGAAAACTGTTGAGAATGCTGGGTTGTAAACAGTTGTGCTTTAAACTGTCCATTTACATTCAAGATAAAATAGAATTAGGGTCTCAAGGATAGTTAATCAGCGCTTCCATCTGGATACAAGGCCCATATGATTCACACTGCATAGAGATGGGCTTTGAGAGGGGAAGGGTCTAAGATATCCCTGAAAACTCACTTGACAAGGTTAGTCTGCCAAGACCCAGGAGAGGGAGAGCGGCTATAGGTAGCTGTGGCTCACCATACAGGAATGCGCTTGGATTGAAAAGACCAAATTCATATGGAGTTAAAATGAGGCCAGAAGAGTCACCTAGCTTGTGCTAGAGGAAGACTCTCTGGGGAAAAAAACATCCCACTGTGAGAGAAAGGTCTGAGATTAAAAGTATCCGGACTGAGAAAGGAAAAGAACAGAATTAAACCCCCAGGAGCTAAGAATCATCTTGGATTAGTTCTGGGAGGATTGAATGTCTACTTAAAGGACAGTATGGAGTATATCTGTAAAGCCTGTTTGTTGGTTGTGCTAAAAGCAAAAGCTGAATGTTCTGTTTTGTGGGTTAAAGTATAGGTTGCCTACAAAGATAATGTTTAATCAATAGTGCCTTTAGTCTTTAGTTACAATATAAGTCTTAAAACATTAAATCTTGTCATGTCATCCTTTCAACTAATAATAGGAAGTTCAAATTTCTTTTCATCTGACATGCATCATACATCGTCTCTTTTGTTTCATCACATTCTGTATCTCCCTCTTCATCCAAGAAGCTTTGGCTTTGGTTCCCTTACCTGTCCCCTTTGTTGGAAAGTACCCAGCCTGTTAGTGAAGCATCTTCTCCTTAAAGACCACCTGTTGAGTTACAGTTCCGTTATTGTTCCGTTACAGGTTTTCCTGTCAATATTTGGTTCCAATTAACCCTGCCTAGATCCCCACTAACCCCAATGAAGTTAGACCTCTTCCAATTTAGAGATTCTATATTGGATTGTTCCTTGCTTTTCTCCATTGCTAATATAAATCTTATAATATGATGATCACTCTTACACAAGTGTTCATCCACAGGCAGTTGGCTTACTTGGCCCACCTCATTCTCCAGCACCAGATTCAGCACTGCCTTCTTCCTGCTTAGAGGTTCCTCACCCTCGGTCACCTTTTACTGTAATTAACTAACACAATCATTATTTTTGGAATTAAAGTCTCCCAATATCATCCTCTATAGTTCTTCATATCTCTACATTTTCCCTGCAGATTTGCACTACTTGGAGGTCTATAGAATACCCACACAAGTGTAATCATACCCTTTTTGGTTCTCAATTCTAACCAAATGGATTCTGTCCTTGCTCCTCGAGGACATCCTCTCTTTCCTGGTCAGTACTACAAACCCTGCCCTATCTTTCCTGAACACTTTGTATCGTTGAATATTAAGCACCCAATCCTCACTCTTTCTAAACCATGTTTCATTATTGCTGCTACATTATAGTCCCACTTTTCATGCTTGTGGCATCCAAGTCCACCACACTCTGTGGGTTCAAATACATGCATTCTAAAGCTGTCATTGTATTCTTCGTAGTCCTTTTGATCTGCTCCTGTCTAATATTGTTCCATTTCTTTCTCTGGTACCGTCTTACTCCTTTGTGCACCTTATTCTTCTTTTTTACTTGTATATGATGGTGCCCATCCCCCTGTCAATTTAGATTAAATCCTCCCCCATGACACTCCACCGCGATCATTGGTCCGAATGCGGTTCAGGTGCAACCAGTCCCTTTTGAATAGGTGTCTCCAGAAAGATCCCAATGCTCCAAGAATCCAAAGCCCTCCTTCCTGAGCCATGCCTCAAGCCATGCATTGACCCTCCCTGTTTTCTTATTTCTCCTCTGGCTATTGTGTGGCTCTGGCTGTCATTCAGACAGTTGAGCTCCTACTTTTTAACTTGCTTTCCAGCTCCTGAAAATCCGAATGTAGGACCTCAATACCTGCCCTCTCTATGTGGTTGGTACCATTGTGTACCACAAATTCCGTCGCATCTGTTCTGATGATGTCACTTTCAAAAACAGTTCCTCTGACATGTCCTCCTTCTTCCTTAACCGAGGTTTTCCACGCACGGTGGTTGACAGGGCCCACAACCGTGCCCGGCCCATCTCCCGCGCATCCGCCCTCACACCTTCTTCTCCCTCCCAGAAACATGATAGGGTCCCCCTTGTCCACACTTATCACCCCACCAGCCTCCGCATTCAAAGGATCATCCTCCGCCATTTCCGCCAACTCCAGCATGATGCCACCACCAAACACATCTTCCCTTCACCCCCCCCCGGCGGCATTCCACAGGGATCGTTCCCTCCGGGACAACCTGGTACACTCCTCCATCACCCCCTACACCTCAACCCCCTCCCACGGCACCTTCACATGCAACCGCAGAAGGTGCAACACCTGCCCTTTTACTTCCCCTCCCCTCACGGTCCAAGGGCCCAAACACTCCTTTCAAGTGAAGCAGCATTTCACTTGCACCTCCCTCAATTTAGTCTACTGCATTCGTTGCTCCCAATGCGGCTTCCTCTACGTTGGAGAGACCAAACGCAGACTGGGTGACCGCTTTGCAGAACACCTTTGGTCTGTCCGCAAGCATTACCCAGACCTCCCTGTCGCTTGCCATTTTAACACTCCACCCTGCTCTCATGCCCACATGTCCATCCTTGGCTTGCTGCATTGTTCCAGTGAAGCTCAACGCAAACTGGAGGAACAGCACCTCATCTTCCGACTAGGCACTTTACAGCCTTCCGGACTGAATATTGAGTTCAACAATTTTAGATCACGAACTCTCTCCTCCATCCCCACCCCCTTTCCGATTTTCCCCCTCCTTTTTGTTTTTTCCAATAATTTACATAGATTTTTCTTTTCCCACCTATTTCCACTATTTTTAAGTGTATTTCCATCCATTGTTTTATCTCTACCTTTTAGCCTATTTCGATCCCTTCCCCCTACCCCACCCCCACTAGGGCCATCTGTACCTTGCTTGTCCTGCTTTCTACCCTTAATTAGCACATTCCTTAGATAATATCACCACCTTCAACACCTCTTTGTCCTTTTGTCTGTGACATCTTTTGGTTATCTCCACCTATCACTGGCCCTCTATCCAGCTCTTCTTGTCCCACCTCCCCCCCCCCACCCCAAAACCAACTTATATTTTGCTTCTTTCCTATATTTACTTAGTTCTGTTGAAGGGTCATTCGGACTCGAAACGTTAACTGTGTTCCTCTCCACAGATGCTATCAGACCTGCTGAGATTTTCCAGGTATGTTTGTTTTTGTTTTACAACTCCTGGCTCATTCCCTTCCCCCTGCAGAATATTCTCTCCATGATGTCCTTTATCCTTGCACCAGGGAGGCAACATGCCATGCAGGACTCACGATAAGTGTCGTGAATCTATGGAATTCTCTACCTTAGAAAGCTGTGGAGGTTGAGTCATTGCATATATTCAAGAGTAAGATGGACAGATTTTTTTGAACAATGCAGGGAGCAGGCAGGAAAGTGGAGTTGAGGCCAAGATCAGATCAGCCATGATCTTACTGAATGCCAGAGCAGGCTTAAGAAAGTACAGCTGCAATAAGCTTCAAGGGAGTAAGGCAAGGCTAAATGGCCTTTACTTTAATGTCAGGGGTATTACAGGTAAAACAGATGAGTTAAGGATGAGGATTGACATGTGGAATTGTGATATAGTAGCCATCACTGAGACGTAGTTGAGGGAAGGGCAGGATTGGCAGCTCAACATTCCGGGATATAGAATCTTCAGGCAAGAGAGGGGAGTGGGTAAATGGGAGGAGACGATGCATTATTAGTTAAGGAGTCTGTTACTGCAGTAAGGAGAGATGATAACTTGGAGGGGGCATCGAATGAAGCTTTGTGGGTAGAGTTTAGGAATAAAAAAAGGACAACCACATTATTAGGTGTTTATTAGAGACCCCCAGATAGTCAGCAGGAAATTGTGGAGCAAATATGTGCACAATTTGCGGAGGTGTGTAAAAACAATAACAATAGGGTAATTATATTGGGTGATTTCAACTTTCCCAACATTAATTGGGATAGACATAATGTTAAGGGCTTGGATGGAGTGGATTTCTTGAAATGTGTACAGGAGAACTTTTTAGGTCAATATGTAAAGGGTCCAACAAGGGACGACGGTGCATTGCTGGACCTAATTCTGGGGAATGAAGCCGAACAGGTGGCTCAGGTGGTGGTGGGTGAGCATTTTAGTGATAGCGACCACAACATGGTACAGTTTATGTTTGTTATGGACAAAGAAATAGACAAGTTGCAAAAAAATGTTTTGGATTGGGGAAGAGTGGATTTTAGTAAAATAAGGCAGGATCTGGCCAAGGTAGACTGGGAACAGCTACTTGTGGGGAAATCTACAGAGGAACAGTGGGGGGTATTCAAAAAGGAAATTGGGAGGGTACAGACTCAACATGTTCCCTCTAGGGTGATAGGAAGGAGTAACAAGCCCAGAGAACCATGGATGACCAGAGATATTCAGGATACAATGAGAAGGAAAAGAGAGGCTTTTAGCAGGTACAAGGGGAGCAAATCAGCAGAGGCATTAGTGGAGTACAGATAGTGCAGGGTGGAGCTTAAGAAAGCAATTAGGAGAGCAAAAAGGGGATATGAGAAAGCTCTGGCTGGTAAAAGTATGGAAAATCCCAATATATTCTATAAGTATATCAATGGGAAGAGGATAACCAGGGAAAGAGGAGGGACCAAGGGGGCAATCTATGGGTGGAGCCAGAGGACATCAGTAGAGTGTTGAACGAATACTTCACATCCATCTTCACCCAAGAGAATGAGGATGAAGGTATCAAACTCTGGGAGAAAGACTGCGAGGTTCTTAAGCAAATTGATATAAGGAGTGACAAGGTATTGGAGGTGTTGGCAGGCTTAAAAGTGGACAAATCTCCAGGTCTGGATGATTTGTGTTCCAGGCTGCTGAGGGAGGCAAGGGAGGAGATTGCAGGGGCTTTGACCCAAATTTTTAATTCCTCTCTGGCCACAGGGGAGGTGCCAGAGGACTGGAGAACAGCTAATGTGGTTCCGCTATTTAAGAAGGGTTGTAGAGATAAGCCAGGGAACTATAGGCCAGTGAGTCTCACATCAGTGGTAGGGAAACTATTGGAGAAATTTCTGAAGGAGAGTATCTATCTCCACTTGGAGGGGCAAGGTTTGATCAGGGATAGTCAGCATGGCTTTGTCAGAGGGAGGTCATGCCTAACAAATTTGAGTGAATTTTTTGAGGGGGTGACCAGGTGTGTAGATGAGGGTAGTGCAGTTGATGTAGTTTATATGGATTTCAGCAAAGCCTTTGACAAGGTCCCACATGGGAGACTTGTAAAGAAGGCAAAGGCACATGGAATATACTTGATAAGGGTAATTTGATAAGGTGGATTCAAAATTGGCTTAGTTGTAGGAGGCAGAGGGTGATGACAGAAGGATGCTTCAGTGACTGGAAGCCAGTGTCCAGTGGCGTACCACAGGGATCTGTGCTGGGTCCCCTATTATTTGTCATTTATATAAACAACATAGATGACTATGTGGTGGGGTAGGATTAGTAAGTTTGCGGATGACACAAAGATTGGCCGGGTAGTTAATAGTGAGGTTGAGTGTCTTGGGCTACAGGAAGATATAGACGGGATGGTCAAATGGGCAGATAAGTGGCAGATGGAATTTAACCCTGAAGAGTGTGAGGTGATAAACTTTGGAAGGAGTAATTTGACAAGGAAGTATTCAATGAACGACATGGCACTAGGAAGTTCTGAGGAACAAAGGGACCTTGGCGTGTGTGTCCATAGATCTCTGGAGGCAGCGGGGCATGTTAGTGGGGTGGTGAAAAAGGCATATGGGACACTTGCCTTTATCAATCGAGGCATAGATTACAAAAGTAGGGAGGTCATGTTGGAGTTGTATAGAACCTTGGTGAGGCCACAGCTGGAGTACTGTGTGCAGTTCTGGTCGCCACATTATAGGAAGGATGTGATTGCACTGGAGGGGGTGCAGAGGAGATTGACCAGGATATTGCCTGGGATGAAACATTTAAGTTATGAAGAGAGGTTGGATAGACTTGAGTTGTTTTTGTTGGAGCAGAGAAGATTGAGGGGTGACCTGATCGAGGTGTACAAGATTATGAGGGGCATGGACAGGGTGGATGGGGAGCAGCTGTTCCCCTTAGTTGAAGGGTCAGTCACAAGGGAGCATAAGTTCAAGGTGAGGGGCAGGAGGTTTTTAAAAAACGTTTTTACCCAGAGGGTGGTGACGGTCTGGAATGCACTGCCTGGGAGGGTGGTGGAGGCAGGTTGCCTCACATCCTTTAAAAAGTACCTGGATGAGCACTTGGCACGTCATAACATTCAAGGCTATGGGCCAAGTGCTGGTAAATGGGATTAGGTGGGTAGGTCAGGTGTTTCTCACGTGTCGGTGCAGAATCGATTGGCCGAAGGGCCTCTTCTGCACTGTGATTCTGTGATAAGGGGCCGAATGGCCTACTCCTACTGTTGTTTGTTATGTTCTCATGTTCTTGGGAAATAGGCATCTTGGTTCAGCACAGAATGAACTTCAGACCTGGAAACAGAAAGCTCAGCAATTTAACAGAGAGAAAGCACTGATAATCTGGGAGGGAAGCGTGAAGGAGGTGATTGCTAAACAGTAAATATTAATACAACATTACAGAGGGGAATGGCCCGTCATACACTCCAACACACTCATCACAAAGCTTGAAATCTGCTTCACTCACAGGTCGAGCAAACCCTGTCAAGGACCATGTACTTACTGCTTGAATCTTCACATCAACATTCATTTGAGTCCTCATGAAGATTCTTTTACCTGTGCAGGTCTGATTTGGCCTGGATTTGTAGTTCCCCATTGCGTTTCTTCTCTTGTTTTTGAGAAAACAGAGTCTCACTCCCACTCTCCCTGACAATAAAATGTTTTTCTCAGTGCGGCACTGCTGATAAACCAGGCTAAAAATAAACCGAGGCTCTAACTGGAATGTGGAATACAATCACAGGACAAAACAAAGCTCCTTGTGTCGCATGGGCTGAAAAATCAAAGCAGCAGCTGGGACCTGTCAAAGTGCTAAAGTTACCACGCAACACTTCCATCGAATTGCCCAGCATAGAAAGAGGTCATTCGACCAAACTTTATTTCATTCGTTCTTGGGATGTGGTTGTCATGAGCAAAGCCACCATTTATTGCCCATCCCTAATTGCCCTTGAGAAGTGGGTGGTGAGCTGCCTTTTTGAACCACTGCAGTCCCTGTGGTGTAGGTACACCCACAGTGCTGTTAGGAAGGGAATTCCAGGATTGTGACCCAGCGACAGTGAAGGAATGGCGAAATATTTCCAAGTCAGGGTGGTGAGTCAGGGTGGGTCCAACAAGGGACGGCGCAGTGCTGGACCTAATTCTGGGGAATGAAGCCGGGCAGGTAGCTGAGGGTGGTGCTGGGGGAGCGTTTTAGTGATAGCGACCACAACATGGTACAGTTTAAGTTTGTTATGGACAAAGAAATAGACAAGTTGCAAAAAAATGTTTTGGGTTGGGGAAGAGTGGATTTTAGTAAAATAAGGCAGGATCTGGCCAAGGTAGACTGGGAACAGTTACTTGTGGGGAAATCTACAGAGGAACAGTGGGGGGTGTTCAAAAAGGAAATGGGGAGGGTACAGACTCAACATGTTCCCTCTAGGGTGATAGGAAGGAGTAACAAGCCCAGAGAACCATGGATGACCAGAGATATTCAGGATACGATGAGAAGGAAAAAAGAGGCTTTTAGCAGATACAAGGGAAGCAAATCAGTGGAGGCATTAGTGGAGTACAGAAAGTGCAGGGTGGTGCTTAAGAAAGCAATTAGGAGAGCAAAAAGGGGATATGAGAAAGCTCTGGCTGGTAAAAGTATGGAAAATCCCAAGATATTCTATAAGTATATCAATGGGAAGAGGATAACCAGGGAAAGAGTAGGGCCCATAAGGGACCAAGGGGGCAATCTATGGGTGGAGCCAGAGGACATCGCTAGAGTGTTGAATGAATACTTCACATCTGTCTTCACCCAACAGAATGAGGATGAGTATGTAACTCGGGGAGAGAGACTGCGAGGTTCTTAAGCAAATTGATATAGGGAGTGACAAGGTATTGGAGGTGTTGGCAGGCTTAAAAGTGGACAAATCTCCAGGTCTGGATGATTTGTATCCCAGACTGCTGAGGGAGGCAAGGGAGGAGATCGCAGGGGCTCTGACCAAAATTTTTAATTCCTCTCTGGCCACGGGGGAGGTGCCAGAGGACTGGAGAACAGCTAATGTGGTTCCGCTATTTAAGAAGGATTGTAGAGATAAGCCAGGGAATTACAGGCCGGTGAGTCTCACATCAGTGGTAGGGAAACTATTGGAGAAAATTCTGAAGGAAAGAATCTATCTCCACTTGGAGAGGCAAGGTTTGATCAGGGATAGTCAGCATGGCTTTGTCAGAGGGAGGTCATACCTAACAAATTTGATTGAATTTTTTGAGGGGGTGACCAGGTGTGTAGATGAGGGTAGTGCAGTTGATGTAGTTTATATGGATTTCAGTAAAGCCTTTGCCAAGGTCCCACATGGGAGACTTATAAAGAAGGCAAACATACATGGGATACAGGGTAATTTGATAAGGTGGATTCAAAATTGGCTTAGTTGTAGGAGACAGAGGGTGATGACAGAAGGCTGCTTTAGTGACTGGAAGCCAGTGTCCAGTGGCATACCACAGGGAACTGTGCTCGGTCCTCTATTATTTGTCATTTATATAAACAACATAGATGACTATGTGGGGGGGTAGGATTAGTAAGTTTGCGGATGACACAAAGATTGGCCGGGTGGTTAGTAGTGAGGATGAGTGTCTTGGGATACAGGGAGATTTAGTCGGGATGGTCAAATGGGCAGATAAGTGGAAGATGGAATTTAACCCTGAAAAGTGTGAGGTGATACACTTTCGAAGGAGTAATTTGACAAGAAAGTATTCAATGAACGGCATGACACTAGGAAGTTCTGAGGAAAAAAGGGACCTTGGCGTGTGTGTCCATAGATCTCTGAAAGCGGAGGGGCATGTTAGTGGGGTGGTAAAAAAGGCATATGGGACACTTGCCTTTATCAATTGAGGCATAGATTACAGAAGTAGGGAGGTCATGTTGGAGTTGTATAGAACCTTGGTGAGGCCACAGCTGGAGTAGTGTGTGCAGTTCTGGTCACAACATTATAGGAAGGATGTGATTGCACTGGAGGGGGTGCAGAGGAGATTCACCAGGATGTTGCCTGGGATGAAACATTTAAGTTATGAAGAGAGGCTGGATAGACTTGGGTTGTTTTCGCTGGAGCAGAGAAGACTGAGGGGTGACCTGATCGAGGTGTACAAGATTGTGAGGGGCATGGACAGGGTGTATAGGGAGCAGCTGTTTCCCTTAGTTGAAGGGTCAGTCACAAGGGGGCATAAGTTCAAGGTGAGGGGCAGGAGGTTTAGGGGGGATGTTAGGAAAAACTTTTTTACCCAGAGGGTGGTGACGGTCTGGAATGCACTGCCTGGGAGGGTGGTGGAGGCGGGTTGCCTCACATCCTTTAAAAAGTACCTAGATGAGCACTTGGCATGTCATAACATTCAAGGTTATTGGCCAAGTGCTGGTAAATGGGATTAGATAAGTAGGTTAGGTGTTTCTCACGTGTCGGTGCAGACTCGATGGGCCCAAGGGCCTCTTCTGCACTGTGTTATTCTGTGATTCTGTGAGTGACTTGGAGGGGAACTTCTAGGTGTTTCCATGTGTTTGCTGCCCTTCTGTTTCTAGGTGGTTGAGGATCTTGGTTTGAAAAGTGCTACTGAAGAAGCCTTGGTGTATCTTGTAGATGGTACATACCTCTGCCACTATCTGCCTATTGTGGAGGGAGTGAAGATAGATGGGTTGCCAGTCAACCAGGCTGCTTTGCCAAGGATGGTGTCGAGCTTTTTGAGTGTTGTAGGAGCTGTACTCATACAACAGTAATAATAACAACTTATATTATATAGCGCCTTTAATGGAATAAATCCTCCCAAGGTGCTTCATAGGAGCATTATAAAACAGAGTATGACTGCAAGGCACATAAGGAAATATTGGCCTGTAGCTTCCGCACCCCCCCAGCGTCGGATTTAGGGGGTACCCCAAAGATGTGCTGGGGCAGCCCTCTAGGAAGTTCCCAGGTAAGAGTTTGCACGACAATTGCCCAGAAGTGTTAACTTGCTCTGAACAATTTCACTGCGCTGGGAACCAGCTGAAAATGTGGTTTAAATCACAAAACTTGGATGGTTCCGCCAGGGTTATACCAATAGTTACCCAGAAAATGTAAGAAAAATTAAAATCTCTTATACCTTCTGGGTAACTATTGTAAAGGCCCAGGCCAACCCCCACGGGACACCCCACATCCCCAAACCCCCCTCCCCCAACCTCAGACTCCCCCAACCTCAGACTCCCCCCTCCCCGACCTCAGACCACCTCTGACCTCAGACACCGCCCCCCGCCCCCTCCGACCTCGGACACCCCCACCGATCTCGGCGCCCCCTCCCGACATCGTACCCCCGCCGACCTCGGAACCCAGCCCCAACCTTGGAACCCCCGACCCCTCCATGCCCCCGATGTCCACCCCTCCCACCGATGTCCGACCTCCCCACCCCCATGAACGTCCGGCCCGCTACACCCCCCTTGTCCGACCCCCCTCCCCTGTATGTCCTATCGATGTCCGACCCCTCTCCCCCAATCCCCATCCGACTTCCAAACACCCCCCAACCCCCCAATCCTTTTCACTTACCTTCTCCCTGGCCTCTCAATTTCAATGGGACCTTTAAACTGACCTGCTTTACTGCAGCTAGTGCCGTAAAAAAGGGGGCATGTCCTCCTTCAATTCGACGGCGGTGAACTTCGACACTGGACTTCAGAGACAGCTGTGCTGCCTGGATATCACCCGGCCTGAATTGAAAGGCCAGGCGAGATAGGCACGGAAGGAATTTGGGGTGGGTAAGTGGGCACGGAGTGGCAATCGACCCCGATTGTCACTCGGAGGAAGTTACAGCTCATTAGGTCAGAGCTCGGTCAAAAAGGCAGGTTTTAAAGAGTGTCTTATAGGAGGGAAGTGAGATAAAGAAGCAGAGAGATGTTAGCAAGGAATTCCAGAGCTGGGGTGCCAAGGCCACTGAAAGCATGGCTACCAACGGTGGAACAATTAAAATCGAGGATACTCAAGAGACATCTCTGAGGGTTGTAGGGATGGAGAAGATTACAGAGGTCGGGAGGGGCAAGGCCATGGACAGATTTGAAAATGAGGATGAGAGTTTTAAAATCAAGACATTGCTTGACCAGGAGCCAATATTGGTCAGTGAGTGCAGGTGTGATGGAGTGAAACATGCTGAGATTTTAAGACACATGTGGCAGAGTTTTGGGTGACCTAATATTTACAGAAGGTACAAAAGAAAGTCAGGAGTGCATTGGAATAGTTGAGTCTACAGGCAAAGAAGGCATAGATGAGGACAGTGAAGGGTATTCCATCACACTTCTGATTTGTGTCTCGTGGATGGCGAATAGGGTTCAGGGAGTCAGGACGTGAGTTACCCGGCACAGAATTCCTACTCTCTGACCTGCTTTTGTAGCCACAATATTTATATGGCTGGCTCAGTTAGGTATTTGGTCAATGGTAACCCCCAGGATGTTGATGGTGGGGGGGTTTAGTGATGGTGAAGAGCTCTGAAGAAGGGTTATACGGACTGGTTAGCTCTGTTTCTCTCTCCACAGATGCTGCCAGACCTGCTGAGTTTTTCCAGCATTTTCTGTTTTTGTTTCAGATTTCCAGCATCCGCAGTATTTTGCTTTGACCATTAAAGTATCATTGATTGTGGTAAAAACCTGTCTGGTTCACTAATGCCCTTTAGAGAAGGAAATCTGCTGTCCTTACCTGGTCTGGCCTACATGTGATGTCAGACCCACTGCTAACTCAGTTAGAAAATGGTTCACCACCACCTACTGATGGGCAACAAATGAATATTTAAAAAAATGAGGTCTGGGGCTAAGAATCCCTGATAGAGCCCAAACTGAGCATTGATGAGCAGGTTGTTGCTGAGTAAGAGCTGCTTGATAGCACTGTCAACGACACCTTCCATCGCTTGGCTGATGATTGAGAGTAAACTGATGGGGAGGTAATTGTCCAGATTGGATACGTCCTGCGTTTTGTGGATTGGATATACCTGGGCGATTTTCCACATTGTCAGGTAAATGCCAGTGTTTAGCTGTACTGGAACAGCTTGGCTAAGGGTGCAGTTAGTTCTGGAGCACAAGTCTTCAGGACTACTACGGGGATATTGTCAGATACCACAGCCTTTGTAGTATTCAGTTCCTTCAGCCGTTTCTTGATATAAGATGGACTGGCATCTATGGTGCTGGGGACCTCAGGAGGAGACCCATGTGGACCATGGTTGTAAATGCTTCAGCCTACCCTTTACACAGATGCACTGTGCTCCCCCATTCTTGTGGATGGGGATGTTTTTGGAGTCTCCTCCTCCACTGGTTGTTATTACCATGCACAACTGGATATGGCAGAGCCTTGATCTGATCATTGGTTGTGGGATCGCTTAGCTCAGTCTGCAGCATGTCACTTTTACTGTTTAGCAGTCCTGTATTGTAGCATCACCAGGTTGATACCTCATTTTTAGGAAAGCGTGCAGGCGTTGCTCTTGGCATGTTCTCTTACACTCCATATTGAACCAGGCTTGGTCCCTTGGCTTGAATATGACGGGCATTTAAAAAGTCATGATGAAGAGTCACACGGACTCGAAACGTTAACTCTGTCTTTCTCCACAGATGCTGTCAGACCTGCTGAGTTTTTCCAGCAATTTTTGTTTTTGTTTCAGATTTCCAGCATCCGCAGTTTTTTGCTTTTAACTTAAAAAGTCATAATATGTTTAGGTAGCGCCAACATGGTTTTATGGAAGGGAGTTTTCAAAAGGCATTTGATAAGGTGCCACTAAAGGTTGTTACAAGATAAAGGTTCATGGAGTTGGGGTACTATATTCGCAGGGATAGAGGGTTGATTAAAGGACAGAAAACAGAGTACGAATAAACGAGTTATTTTCAGGTTGGCAGTGTATTCCAAAGATGGGCACTACAGGTATCTGTGCTCAGGCCTCAGCTGTTTATTATCTATATCAATGATCTATCTGAAGGGAACCAAGTGTAATGTATTCAAGCTTGATGATGGTACAAAGGTAGGTGGGAAAGTAAGCTGAGGAGGACACAAAAAAGCTCCAAAGAAACACAGGCAGCTTAAACGAGTGGGCAAAAAAGGTGGCAGATGTTGTATAATGTGGGGAAATCTGAAGCTATTAACTTTGGTAGGAAGGATAGAAAAACAATAATTTTTAAATGGTGAGAAGGTATTAAATACCCCAGTCAGAGGGATTGTACAAAAATTTAGCATGTCAGTACAGCAAGCAATCAGGAAGGCAATGGAATGTTGGTCTTTATCGAAATGGGGTTTGGAGTACAAGAGAAAAGAAATCTCGTCATGGAGGAGGTGCAACAAAGGTTCACTGGATTGCCTCCTGAGATGAGAGGGTTGTCCTATGAGAAGAGATTGAATAAAATGAGCCTATACTCTCTGGAGTTTAAAAGAATGAGGAGCGATCTCCTTGCAACATGCAAGATTTTGACAGAGCTTGACAGGCTGGATGCTGAGAAGCTCCCTCACTGGGGAGTCTACAGCTAGGGGACTACTTTGGCCAAGAAGAAATTTCTTCACTCAAAGGGTTGTGAACCTTTGGAATTCTCTATTTCAGAGAGTTATGGATAATCAGTTGTCGAGCATATTCCAAGCTAAGATTGCTAGATTTTTGAACTCTATTGAAGTCAAAGGGATTTTTTTTAATTCATTCGTGGGATGTGGGCATCACTGGCTGGGCCAGCAGTTATTGCCCATCCATACTTGCCTTTGAGAAGGTGGTGGTGAGCTGCCTTCTTGAACCGCTGCGGTCCATGTGGTGTAGGTAGTCAGGAGGTGAGTTACTCGTCGCGTGATTCCTAGCCTCTGACCTGCTTTTCTAGCCACAGCATTTATATGGCTAGTCTAGTTCAGTTTCTGGTCAAAGGTAACCCCCAGGATGTTAATAGTGGGGGATTCAGTGATGGTAATGTCATTGAACATCAAGGAGCGATGGTTGGATTCTCTCTTGTTAGAGATGGTCATTGCCTGACACTTGTGTGGTGCAAATGTTACTTGCCACTTGTCAGCTCAAGCCCGGATATTGTCCAGTTGCTGCATTTGGATATGGATGGCTTCAGTGTCTGAGGAGTCGTGAATGGTGCTGAACATTGTGCAATCATCACCAACCATCTTAGATGGAAGGAAGGTCATTGATGAAGAAGCTGACAATGGTTGGGCCAAGGACACTACCCTGAGGAACTCCTGCAGTGATGTCCTGGAGCTGAGATGACTGACTCCCAACAACCACAAGCATCTTCCTTTGTGCTAGGTATGACTCCAACCAGCGGAGAGTTTTCCCCCGATTCCATTGACCCCAGTTTTGCTAGGGCTCTTTGATGCCACACTTGGTTAAATGCTGCGTTGATGTCAAGGGCAGTCCTCTCACCTCACCTCGGGAGTTCAGCTCTTTTGTCCATGTTTGAACCAAGGCTATAATGAGATCAGGAGCTGAGTGACCCTGGTGGAACCCAAACTGGGTTTCAGTGAGCAAGTTATTGCTAAACAAGTGCCACTTGATAGCACTGTTGATGACCCCTTCCATTATTTTACTGATGATCGAGAGTAGACAAATGGGGCGGTAATTGGCCGGTTGGATTTGTCCTGCTTTTTGTGTACAGGACATACCTGGGCAATTTTCCACATATCCAGGTAGATACCAGTGTTGTAGTTGTACTGGAACAGCTTGGCTAGGAGCGCGGCAAGTTCTGGAGCACAAGTCTTCAGTACCATTGCCGGAATATTGTCAGGGTCCATAGCCTTTGCAGTTTCCAGCGCCTTCAGCCATTTCTTGATATCATGTGGAGTGAATCGAGCTGGCTGAAGACTGGCATCTCTGATGCGGGGGTCCTCCAGAGGAGGCCGAGATGGATCATCCATTTGGCACTTCTGGCTGAAGATTGTTGCAAATGCTTCAGCCTTATCTTTTGCACTGATGCACTGACTGGCCTCCTCCGTCATTGAGGATGGGAATATTTGTGGATCCTCCTTCTCCAGTGAGTTGTTTAAGTGTCCACCACCATTCACGACTGGATGTGGCAGGACTGCAGAGCTTAGATCTGATCCATTGGTTGTGGGATCGCTTAGCTCTGTCTATCACTTGCTGCTTATGCTGTTTTGCACACAAGTAGTCCTGTGTTATAGCTTCACCAGGTTGACACCTCATTTTTAGGTGTGCCTGGTGCTGCTCCTGGCATGCCCTCCCGCACTCTTCATTGAACCAGGATTGATCCTCTGGCTTGATGGTAATGGTAGAGTTGGGAATATGCTGGGCCATGAGGTTACAGATTGTGTTTGAGTACAATTCTGCTGCCACTGATGGCCCACAGTGCCTCATGGATGCCTAGTCTTGAGTTTCTAGATCTGTTTGAAATCTATCCCATTTAGCACAGTGGTAGTGCCACACAACATGATGGAGGGTATCCTCAATGTGAAGATGGGACTTCATCTCCACAATGACTGTGCGGTGGTCACTCCTAACAATACTGTCATGGACAGATTCATCTGCAGCAGGCAGGTTGGTGAGGATGAGCTCGTGTGTTTTTCCTTTGTTGCTTCCCTCACCACCTGCCACAGACCCAATCTAGCAGCCATGTCATTTAGAACTCAGCCAGCTTGGTCAGTAGTGGTGCTACCGAGCCACTCGTGGTGATGGACATTGAAGACCCTCACCCAGAGTACATTCTGTGCCCTTACTACCCTCAGTGCTTCCTCCAAGTGGTGCTCAACATGGAGGAGCTCTGATTCATCAGCTGAGGGAGGGCGGTACATGGTAATCAGCAGGAGGTTTCCTTGTCCATGTTTGACCTGATGAGTTGAGACTTCATGGGGTCTGGAGTCGATGTTGAGGATATGGGATAAAAACAGAAAATGCTGGAAAAGCTCATCAGGTCTGGCAGCATTTGTGGAGTGAGAAAAGGAGTTACTGCTTCGAATCCAATATGTCTTCTTCAAAACTTAGTTCCGAAGATGTAGATCAGTCCTCTTATTGAATAATGGAGCAGGTTCAAGGGGCCAAAAGACCTCCTCCTGCTCCAATTTCTTATGTTTTTAATCTCACATCATCTCTATTCTATAACATCCTTGTAAACTACTCTGCACTTTCTCCAGTGTTTTAATATTGTTTTCTACATGCAGAGGCCTGGACTCTGCACTGTATTAGTTACCTAGAAAAGCTGATTAGATAACATACTCAAAATGAACTAGACTGGTATCTGTTCAGTCAGCAGAATCCAAACCACGGTTATTTTTGGGACATCTGTAGTAACAATTGGCGCTTGATTCAATATGTTCAGGCAAAAGATCATTGACCTTAAACATTGGCCAGAATTGTGAGGAAACAACAAAGGTCCTGCCCCACTTCAACAAGACCCGAGGCTGCATTTTGCTTAAGTGACTGCAGCTGGAGCTGCCATCCTATTGAGGACCATGGCTCTACCCCAGGAACTGCCACCCAATTCGATGGCCAGCAGTAGAGCAGCAGCATTGCTAAAGGTGCCATTGCTGGGGCTGCACCCGGAGGATCAAGGTATATCAATAGCTGTGCACCCTCCCTAACATGTATTTGGGGCTTGGAGGGTGCCAGTGCCAGGCAGGCAGGACCAGGCAATGGGAAGGGGAGGGAATGGAGGCGAGGGGTGTCACTGAGGACAGGTGGCGCTGTTACCATGAGGGTGGCTGTTGCCACTGGTGGACCACTCCATGGGCCACAGAGTGACCATAAAGGAGGACCCACCCTGGAGAGCCAGTTGAGAGGCTACCAGGATTTATTTACCTACTGGTCTGCTTATGCAGCAATGGGCCCTCCCGATGCAGGCAAAATGCTCGTGGAGGCAAGAAGAGGCCCTGAATTGCCATGTAAGTGGCTCCATTGGGCTTATCTGTCACTTTTCCTGCCAGTGGAAAAATGGCTACATTGTGGGAGGCACCTTCCCTTGCCATTTTGCCAGCTTTCTCACCTCCCAGCCCATATTCAAAAAGCTGTTAAAAATCCAGTCCATTAAATCTGTCTCTCTCTCTCTCTACAGCTGCTGCCTGTCCAGCATTTCCTGCTTTTATTTCTGCTTCTGAGATTGGGTTAAGATGCAGCATTTAGGAAAACTACTGGGAGTTTTATAATGGCACCTAACATATTCCACACAACAGAGAGCTTGATAAAGGTGTGACTGAGTACAGTGAGTTATAGAGACACTGGCAGAGGGATATAAAAGGGTGTATTCATAATTGTGAAGACTCAGAATAAGAACAATTTATTTAATAAAGCAAAATCCTCCAAGTGATAGAAATCTGAAATAAAAACACTCAACAGTTCAGGTGGCATCTGTGGAGAGAGTAGGAGGATTAATGTTTCAGGTCAATTACCTTTCTTCAGGCTGGAAGAAGTTAGAGATGGAACAGTTTATAAGTTATTAGAGCCAAGGATAAGAGTGAGGGGTGGGACAGGAGGGAGTAAAGAACAAAAAGGGGGGCTCTGGAATAGGGTGGAAAGTGGGAGTCATTAAGTGGCAAAAGGAATGATGGGGCAAGTAAACAAACAAAAGATGAGGGTGGAGAAGCAGTAAACAGCAACAGCAATATCATTCCTAAAGCTGCTGCCTGAACACAATGGAAGAAGTGATGATGATCTGAAATTCTGACAATCAATGTTGAGTCCAGTAGGTCATAAAGTGTGAGGCTGAACCAGTTTAATAAAGTTTATACTGACCGTTCCAGCTATTTGAATGATAGGTGATACAGTGCAGCAAGGTGAAGGGATCTTGTGTGCTGTGTGATATGAATGGAAAGGGAGAGTTGGACTAAAACAAGCCAGATAGAGTGACTCACACAGACATATCGGAAAATACATTTTATTATATAAATTTCATCAATTTCAAAATAGAATCATGGAATGCTACAGAACAGGAGGCCATTCAGTCCATCAGCCTGTGCCAGCTCTTTGAAAGAACTACCTAATTAGTCCCTCTCCCCAGCTCTTTCCCCATAGCTCTGCAATTTTTCCTTTTCAAGTATTTATCCAATTCTCTTTTGAAATTTACAATTGAATCTATTTCCACAGCTTTTCAGACAGTGCGTTCTAGATCGTAACAACTCACTTTGTCATCTTAAATCTGTTTCCCCTGATTACTGACCCTCCTGCCAGTGGAAATGGTTTTTCTTTATTTACTCTATTAAAACCTTCATGATTTTGAACACGTCCATCAAATCTCTTCTCAACCTTCTCTGCTCTAAGGAGAACAATCCCAGCTTCTCCAGGGTTCAAAATACATGGCAGCAGCGGACAGATTCGCCCTTGAAAACCTCCAAAAAGCCCAGGGAAATGGGGGCCACCAATGAGAGAAAGGTGACCCCATGTGTTGGGTGGGGGGCAGAATCTGTGATGAGCTGCTCCTCCAATAAAGATTCTGTCTCTCCTATGCTGACTACTCCAGCTCCTCCAATCACAGGTTCCATCCCTCCCACTTGCTGTTCCTCCAGAGACAGAATCTATGATTGGAGGAGTAGCGAGGGTGGGGGGAACCGGTGACTGGAAGAGTTGGAGTAGTTATTCTGGTTGGTCCTGCTGCTGCCATCACCGATCACTTCGAGAGGAGGCCATTTTTAATTGCGTAAGTGATCCTTAGATCTTTGGGATTAGCCAAGTCTGTTTTACTCGGTGTCTGTAAAGCTCATCACTACCTGCACTGTGTTCTGTTATTGGCTTTGGTTAAGGGACAAGAGAGTTGCTGAATAACTTCTTCACTGCAAGTCTAGTTTTCAAAAAGATCTGTGTGGGTATAGGAGGCCATTCAGTCCATCTCACCATTAAAATCTACTCCATTCTCCCCATTCTACAAAGCAAGCCTTGGTTTGTTAAATATATTTCACGAGGTGGGTTGAAAGAACCCTGAGGTGTACAGCACAGGAATTTGATCAACCAGGTATTGTGAACTCATTTACTAATCATATATGTCAAATGAGAAGTCGAGATACGTTTGTCCAGGTTTACATTCTTAAACCCTGTTATTTGCTGTTTAACACTTAAAAGCAACATTAGAACCCCTGGCAAAAACAAAAATACCTGGAAAAACTCAGCAGGTCTGGCAGCATCTGCGGAGAGGAACACAGTTAACGTTTCGAGTCCGAATGACCCTTCAACAGAACTAAGTAAAAATAGAAGAGAGGTGAAATATAAGTTGGTTTAAGGGGGGGATGGGACAAGTAGAAGCTGGATAGAGGGCCAGTGATAGGTGGAGATAAGCAAAAGATGTCACAGACAAAAGGACAAAGAGGTGTTGAAGGTGGTGATATTATCTAAGGAATGTGTTAATTAAGGGTAGAAAGCAGGACAAGCAAGGTACAGATAGCCCTAATGAGGGTGGGGTGGGGTGAAGGAATCAAAAAAGGCTAAAAGGTAGAGATAAAACAATGGATGGAAATACATTTAAAAATAATGGAAATAGGTGGGAAAAGAAAAATCTATATAAATTATTGGAAAAAAAAGAACCCCTGGTCTGATTTCAACTGGTGTAATGATGAGTTTTGAATGTAAATCCACACACAATGAAGATCAGAATCTTATGAGTTTTTCCCTACTCCTCCATCCGATCCAATAAACAGTCTACGCCTATTTACCAAATATATAAGCGCTTTGAGCAATTTCCAATAAAACAAGTAAAATTAAACAAAGGACCACCAGCGTCTGGTTAACTTAATTTCAACAAAGCTGCATGTGTTCAATCTACTTTTGATGATTGCAGCAGATCTTGTTTTTATCCTGAAAGGGTTTCACTGACAGAATATTAGAAAATCTCTTTATTTTATGATGGGTGTAAGGAACATATCTTTTTATTTTCTGTTGGATTGTGGATTAGAATTACAATGGCTGCAGTTTAAAGGGCATGTCCACTGGAACAGGATGAGAGATATATACAATGTTGCAGTCCTGGAACAGAGTGTGCCATGAAAGACAGGATGGTGCCGGAATGGAGTCCAGGACCAAGGGACTGACAACAGCATTTTAATTGGCTCCTGAGCAGGTGAACAGGGTTTTGTATAGTAGCAGTGCAGCAGAAAGCCACTGGCCTGCAAAGAGAAAACATCTAAAATCTCTCTTCCTCACATCCCTATACCCTGATCTCTCTCTGAAGAAACGCTTGTAAAATGGAAAAGGGAAAAACCACCATTGAAAAGCAAGTTCTCAACCAGTGAACTAAACACTGAAAGTGCTGGAAGACTTCCTCATGTCATCAGCAAGAACTGAAAGGAATTTGGAAGACATCGATAAAAATCAACCCATCGAATCCTGTACCCTGGAATTGATGCTGTTGAACTGTTTTATCCCATCCTGAAAATCCATGTTTTGTGTGTCTTATATGTGTGTGTGTGTGTGTGTATAGGGATTTCAAAAGGGGGTAGAGTTTAAGTTATAGTGTTAGAAGTTAGCAGTTCATGTTTCTTTCTTTTGTCACCTTGACTGTGCCGAAAGTTAAAGACAATTTGTTCAATAAACAGTTATTTACTTATTAAGTTTACAAACCTGGTGCTAGTATTCTGTTAACCTAAACAGTTAGGTAGAATTGGGGCAATCTGGTGGTTTGGTCAAACTTTTCACATTTGTCACAGCGCAGGGAACATTGGGGCTTGATATTGCAGCGCACTATCCCCAGTGAGTTGTGACAGTGCGCTAATATAGCCATCAAGGGATTTGTCATAATCTCTGTCAAACCATTTTCAAAATGGCTTTCCAAACAAAGAAGGAACACAGACAGCAAAATAAACTTATCTATAGATAGAGAAAATGGAATGCACTCAGTCAGTTGTGCAGTAAAATAAGATGCACACAAGGCAGATCCTTCCTACAATATGCTTATTTTTTTTTTAAGAAAAATAGAACTTGTAAACTTCCCATGCAAGTGCAGCAGTTGCAACACCTGCACTTTCACCTCCTCCCTTCCCACCATCTAGGACCCTAATCAGTCCATGGAAGGTGTGTTTAGGGTTGGGTTTTTGTGTGTAGAAATGTGTGTGTGTCAGTTATTTTGTAAAAAGCTTGTTGCTTTGTTTTCTTGTGCCAATTTAAATACTTTGGTTTCTAGGAAATTAACACTTTCCTTGTGTGTTGTGGTTTTAAGTTCAACAAAGGGGTGAGGTGGGCCAAGTAGATCAAGTGACAGTGGGGGAACATTTAGGGGACAGCGATCATTGTATCATAAGGTTTAGAATGAAGGTGGAAAATTACATTGGTCAATCCAGAGTAAGAATAATCAACTGGCAGACAGCAGACTTCAATGGGGCAAGAACAGAACTGGGTCAGGTAGACTGGAACCAAAGGTTGGCGGGAAAAACAGTGGCTGAACAATGGGCTACCTTCAAAGAAGAGATGGTTTCGGCACAGTCAAGGTATGTTTCCTCAAAAGGGAAAGGTAGGAAAAACAAATCCAGAGCTCCCTGGATGACAGAGGAGATAGAAATTAAGTTAAAGAAGAAAAAGTATGTTTACGACATGTGACCGGTAGCAAATACAATTTTTCTTTTATTCGTTCATTGGATGCTAGGCCAGCATTTATTGCCCATCCCTAATTGCCCTTGTTCAGGAGGCATTTAAGAGAAAACAACATTGCTGTGGGTCTGAAATCACATGTAGGCCAGACCAGGTAAGGATGACAGATTTCCCTCCCTAAAGGGCATTAGAGAACCAGATGGGTTTTTATGACAATCGGCAATGGTTTCATGGTTGTCACCAGGCTTTTAATTCCAGATTTTTATTGAATTCAAATTTCACCATCTGTCATGGTGGCATTCAAACCCAGGTCCCCAGAGCATTATCCTGGGTTTCTGCAATACTAGCTAGTAACAATACCACTATGCCACTGCCTCCCAACCAAGCTGGCTACAGAAGGGTCAGAAGGGATGTGAAAAAACAAACACGAGAAGCAAAGAGGGATTAAGAGAAAAGACTGGCAGCTAACATAAAAGGAAAGCCCAAAGCACATCAACAGTAAAAGGGTGGTAAAAGGAGTATGGCCGATTAGGGACCAAAAAGGAGTTTTACACATAGAGGAAAAACGCATGGCTGAGGTGTTAAATTAATACTTTGCATCTGTCTTTATCTACAAGGCAGATGCTGCCCAGGCCATAGTGACAGAGGAGGAAACTCAGTCACTAGAAGGGTTTAAAATTGATTAGGAGGAGCTATTAGATAAGCTGTCAATACTTAAAGTTGATAAGGCACCAGGGCCAGATGAGGTGCATCCAAGAATATTGAAGGAAGTGAGAGTGGAAATTGCAGAGGCACTGGCAATAATCTTTCAATGTTCCCTGGATTCAGGGGAGGTGCCAGAGGACTGGAGAATTGTGAACATTATGCCCTTGTTCAAAAAAGATTGTAAAGATCTGCCCTGCAATTACATTCCAGTCAGTTTAACCTCAGTGGTGGGGAAACTTCTAGAAACAATTATTTGGGATAGAATTAATAGTCACATAAAAAAATGTGGATTGATTCGGAAGAACCAGCATGGATTTGTTAAAGGAAAATCGTTTCTAACTAACTTGCTGGAGTTTTTTGAAGAGGCAACATAGATGTTTGATGAGGGCAAAGCTTGTTGACGTGGTGTATATGGACTTCCAAAAGACATTCGATACAGTGTCACACAACAGACTTGTGAAGTTATAGCTCATGGAATAAAAGAGACATTAGCGTCGTGGATACAGAATTATCTGAGGGATAGGAAACAGAGAGTAATGGTTAATGGGTATTTTTCAGGCTGGAAGAAGGTTTGTAGTGGAGTTCCCCATGCTTTTCCTGATATATATATAAATGATGTAGATCGCAAATTGCAGGGGGCAATTTCAAAGTTTGCGCACAACACAAAACTTGGGAGAATTGTAAACTGATGGAGGACTGTGTAGAACTTCAAAAGGACATTGACACATTGGTGAAGTGGGCAGGTAGGTGGCAGATGAAGTTCAATACGGAGAAGTGTGAGATGATACACTTTAGTACAAAGAACATGGAGAGACAGTGTAAAATAAAGGATACTATTCCAAAGGGTGTGCAAGAGCAGAGAGACCTGGGTGTGTATGTATCTAAGTCATTAAAGGTGGCAGGATAGGTAGAGAGAGCTGTTTCTAAAGCTTACAGTATTCCAGGCTTCATTAATAGTGGCATACAGTAAAGAGCAGGGGGGTTATGATGAACTTATATAAGACACTGGTTAAACCTCAGCTGGAGTATGGTGCACAGTTCTGAGTGCCACACTATAGGAAGGATGTGAATGCATTGGAGAGAGTGCAGAAGAGGTTTACGAGAATGGTTCCAAGGATGAGACGCTTCAGTTATGAGGAAAGATTGGAGAAGTTGGAACTGTTTTCCTTGGAGAGGAGAAGGCTAAAAGGAGACTTGATCGAAGTTTTCAAAATCATGAGTCTCGACAGAATAGATAGAGAGAAACTGTTCCTTCTTGTAAACAGATCGAGAACCAGAGGGCACAGTTTTAAAGTGTTTTGCAGAAGAAGCAAATGCGAGCAGAGACAAAACTTTTTCACACAGCGAGTAGTTAGGGTTTGGAATGCACTGCCTGGAAGTGAAGGCAGATTCAACTGAGGCATTCAAGAGGGCATTGGATGTTATTTAAATAGAAACAATGTGCAGGATTACGGGGAAAAGGCAGGAGATTGGCACTAAGTTAAAATGCTCAGAGAGCCAGTGCAGACACGATGGGCTGAATGGCCTCCTTCTACACTGTAACAATTCTGTGATTCTGATGATTATTGAGAACATTGTTGAATTATTCTAATTCTACTTCTGTGTAAGTTAAATTACCCCATATGTCAACACAAATATCTGTAGTAACATATTGGGAGCCTGGGAAACTTTTTAAATACACTCTCTTCTTACCCTGCCATGTATATGTTTGCACAGGCTGGGGCAAATTTCTTACCCACAGCCGTTCCTTTAATTTGAAGATAAAATTCATTATTGAATTCAAAGTCTTTTTCTGTTAAACCTAATTATAGTAACTGGATTATAGCTCCATCTGGTCTGTCAGGCTGGGGAAATGTATTAAAGATATTTCCAACAGCCAGCATACCTTCTGTCTGATTCTATATTTGTGTACAGACTTTCAATGTCCATTATGAATAGTATGGCACTGGGGTACAGTTAGTCAGTTAACCACCTCTGTAAAGTGGTATGTGCTTTTAATGTAATTGTGGTGCTAAGGTGTCCTAATCTATGTCTCATTAAAGCATGGATGATCAAGCAAGTAGGTGCTTTAGCATGGGCGGGGGGGGGAAATCACTGAAATGTGAAGTATATGTGAATTAAACCATTCATTATCTGATGGTTAGCTTGGTGCTACAGAATAAATATGTGTGTACATTCCCCTCATTGTTTAGTTAGACCTTTGGAAGTCAGTATCTTGATGTGTTTGTCAACATTCATTTTATACAGAAGTGTTGAGGGGAGAGAAAATTGAAATTGGCAGAACAAAACCAATGAATGCTGGAGAGTGCTAATGGTTTGCAATTAATTTTTAAAAGTGGCTACAGATGTGAGACTCATTCCCAATAAGTTACCTCGTGCCAAATAGTTAGAATTTTCATTTTGGAAATTAGTATGGGAGATTTATTTATAATAAATTAACAAAAATATCTTATTTGTAGATTCCAAGTTGAAAGTTTTAATAATACATATACATACAAACAGTCTTTTGTATTTATGCTGTTATGACACAGCTGATGGTAAATGCTGAGCTGCTCAAATCCCATGGGGAAACTTGAAACAACTGCCACAACTAATTTTCAATTCGTATAAATTTTGAGATGTGTGCCTTGAATTCAGTAGTAATAAGGCCACCAAGACTTATAGGTTTTTTATAAGACTAGATTAAACATTTATTAAGAGAAATGATTTTAAATACACACATAGATTGATTAGGGGATTTAGAAGATATCATTGTAGTAATTTGTAGATCTAAATTCCAGTTACACTTTTGTTAAGGCAACAGTAAGACACACAGATTTTAAAAGACGTAGGCATGATACCCTGAATAAGTCGACTTCCAAAAGAGTTTTCTTAACTTCAGTCCTTTGAAGACAACAACTTGAGGCATAGATGCTGAAGACTTTTCATACTTCTCAGATCTTAAAAATGTCTTCCCTTACACACAGCCCTTGCTCCTTCTTTAACCATATCTTCATCTTTGAATGCAAATACCCATTGTTTCACTATGTCTTTGGACTTTATCTCCCTGATAACAAAACCCTCTCATAGCACTAAGTTTTACCAATAATCTTTGGGAAAAATAAGCACACAGTTTCTAAACTTCACCTGGCTAGGTGACACATTTCACCCCTCCTTTGAAAACAATCTAGTCTGGTTTATTTCAAAATGCAAATGTTCCCTTGACAGCTATGTTTCTAAACTTCCCCATGTTTACTTAATTAACATTTCAAACGTAACCTCTCTTCTTAGATCAAAGCACCCAGCCTAATTCAATTAAGTCTTACACACATACACTGACACATCTCACTATTACTCTGTTTTACGATGCAATCCAATAACATTATGAGAATTATTATATCTTCTTGACAGGGCTATCTATCCAAAGAAGAAAACCCTAAAAATATTCAAAACAAATACAGAAGGTAATGTTACTTTGTTACTGCGAGAATGAAAAAGGAACTCCCGAAAACCAAAAGGTCAGCCCCGAAAATCATAAAGTGGCCCTCGAGAAAATCTCAAGAACAGTCCTTGACAGAAATTATTTTGACTCCTGTTCTCTCGTAACTGAAGTCCCTCATCACTGGTCCATTCGAATAAATCTCCTCTGCACCCTCTCCAAGGCATTGACATCCTTCCAAAAGTGTGGTGCCCAGAATTGGAAGCAATTCAACCAGAGGCTCAGCCAGTGATTTCTAAAGATTTAGTATGACCTCATTACTTTTGTACTCTATGCCTCTAATAATAAACCCAAGAATCCCATATGTTTTTTTTTAAAAGAGCCTTATTGGCTTATCCCACCATCTTGAAAGATTTCTGTACATCCATCCCCAGGCCTTCTGTCCCTTCAGCCCCTTTAAAACTGAACATTTACTTTTGTGTCATCTGAAAACTTTGAAATTATGCCCTGCATAACCAAGTTCAGGTACAGTGGGAAAGATGACTAGATATATAGAACACAGGCACAAGCCATCGGCCCAAATGGTCTAAGCTGGATTTTATACTCCACATAAGCCACCTCCCAGACTATCAGCAAATTTTCTATTTCTTCCACACCTATGAGTTTATCTAGCTTCCCTCTCAAATGCATCAATTTTATTCACCTCAACTACTCCTTGTGGTAGCAAGTTCCAGATTCTTATCACTCTGGCTAAAGACGTTTTTCCTGAATTCCCCATTGAATTTATATATTTATGGCCTGTCGTTTGAGTCCCCCAAAAATGGAAACATCTTTTCTACATCTACTAGTTCTGCATTCTTGGTATGATAGAAGTCAATATTTGTAACTTGCTGCTTATTTTGGGACACGATAAAAAGAAATCTCTATATAAATAAATTATAAGGCCTTCAATTTATTTTTTCCCAGCATGTCTTCTCTGGCTAATTTCTTCAGTGAGCTGCTTTCTAAAACTCAGCATGCTCATCACTTCTTTGCGTTGGAGTATTTCTTCAATGGAAAGCAATTGAACATCATCCGCCAACTGAAGGACAGATTTTCCCCGCAGGGCTTCAAACATCTCCAGGACCGCCGCCACTGAGTCTTCGGCCCTCACGTGTGGGGCAGGGAAGATCCTGGCATTCCACAGGCTGGGGCGGATTCTCCCACTGCCGGAGAAAAGGTGCTCGGAGATCTTCAGGCCCAGGCGCATGGTAGCCTCTCGGAAATCAATGCCCAGCAGCCGCAGCTCATGGATCTCCGACAGGGATGGGACTGTGCACTTGAGGTTGTCTCCCACAGCGAGTGCAGGAAGGTGTCAGGGGGTATGGTGGAATTCTCTCTTATGCAGCACCCGCTGACAATACTGTTGGTGCCCACACAGCTGCCAGGCCCCAGCCGGGAGTATTCAATTACGCTGCCAGGAGATATGTTGCACCTCAGTCCCACCAGGCTCTCGATGATGCATGGAGCCTGGCCATAACTCTCAAGGCAGAGCTGTCCAATTCCACTGGAGTCAGAGAGCATCCCAAGCTGCGCTCTCAGGGTCACATTTGCTGTCAAGTGGTGCAGATATTCCTGGGCGGTGCCCAGGTGATAGAATTTGGAATTGTTCAACATGGCCACATTAAGCGGCGTCCCTTGGAGACAGGAGAAGATCTTCTGTCGAACAGCCACCAGCTGCTCCTCCTCCTGGCTAACATTGGCTGTGTTTCTGGTGTAATCTGCTGTGGCACCAGGCCCCAATGCCTGGAGGAAATCACCGTATGCATCAATCTCACAACTGAGGGTGCCAATCTCTCCAAGGATTGCTAGTAACCGCTTGGCTGTTGGACGATTGAAGTAATAGACGCTATCCGTGTAGACAAAATTCACCTCCTTAGTGTTTTCACCACTCCCAGGTCCCTGGCCTGCCCTGCAGACTGCCCCCGACTCCTGCATCGCCTCCACACTGGGCTTGTGCAGGAAGCGGCAACAGGCTTTATACTCCAGCTCCTTCTGAATACCCTCCACCGGGCCTTGCTCCAGCACAAAGACGCCATGTGTGGTGCCAATGGATAAGGAGGAAGGATGAGCGAGGGCAGTGAAACCAGGCCTATCGAAGCATATGGCCTCAGTCTCACCTACGCTGTAGAGCTCAATGTCATCAGCACAGGTCACCAGGACCCCAGGCTTCATGTGGGTGGGGAAGTCAATGTACATCGCCAGCTTGAGCTCCAGCATTTGGTAAACAGGGTTGCCCAAAGGCAGAGCGGTAAAGATCTTCCCCAGTGCACTGGCACTTGGCAAACGTTGGCTGTAACCTCCTACAACAAAAAGGGAATCACATCATAGTGTGTGAACGCAAACATGTCCAGAACATGGACTGATTCACCAGAGTTAATTATTTTTTCAAATCTCTCCATGCCTATCTCTGTAACCTCCTCCAGCCCTACACCCCTCCCAGTCTCTGTAGCCTGCGCCAGCCTCTACACCTTTCCCAGTCTCTGTAGCCTGCGCCAGCCTCTACACCCCTCCCAGTCTCTGTAGCCTGCGCCAGCCTCTACACCTTTCCCAGTCTCTGTAGCCTGCGCCAGCCTCTACACCCCTCCCAGTCTCTGTAGCCTGCGCCAGCCTCTACACCTTTCCCAGTCTCTGTAGCCTGCGCCAGCCTCTACACCTTTCCCAGTCTCTGTAGCCTGCGCCAGCCTCTACACCTTTCCCAGTCTCTGTAGCCTGCGCCAGCCTCTACACCTTTCCCAGTCTCTGTAGCCTGCGCCAGCCTCTACACCTTTCCCAGTCTCTGTAGCCTGCGCCAGTCTCTACACCTTTCCCAGTCTCTGTAGCCTGCGCCAGCCTCTACACCTTTCCCAGTCTCTGTAGCCTGCGCCAGCCTCTACACCTTTCCCAGTCTCTGTAGCCTGCGCCAGCCTCTACACCTTTCCCAGTCTCTGTAGCCTGCGCCAGTCTCTACACCTTTCCCAGTCTCTGTAGCCTGCGCCAGTCTCTACACCTTTCCCAGTCTCTGTAGCCTGCGCCAGTCTCTACACCTTTCCCAGTCTCTGTAGCCTGCGCCAGCCTCTACACCTTTCCCAGTCTCTGTAGCCTGCGCCAGCCTCTACACCTTTCCCAGTCTCTGTAGCCTGCGCCAGCCTCTACACCTTTCCCAGTCTCTGTAGGCTCTTCCAGCTCCTAAACCCTCCATGATCTCTAAACTTATTTTGCACAATCCCAATAGTTATTGCTCCATCACTGGCAGCTATGCATTCAGCTGTCTGAATTCAAAGCTCTGGAATTCGCTCCCTCAACCTCTCTACCTTTCTCTTGACATTTAATACACTCCTTACCTCTTTGACCAAGCTTTTGGTCATCTGACCTATTACTTCAGGTGGTTTAGTGACAAATTTTGTATGATTTATGCATTTGTGACGTGCCTTGGGATGTTTTATTGTATTAAAAATGCTATGTAAATGCATGTTGCTGTTGCTTTTGAGAGTCAGTGGATCAGGATATTTCACTACTTTGAAGCATGTTTTCATTATTAGTGTAGTGATGAAATACGTTTGATATACCTATAAGTCACACTAATTCAGCCTTTGGGCTGTGAATGTGTTTCTTGAATAAAATACCATTATTATTATTATTATTATAGTGGTGGATTTCTAGTGGCTGGAGGGTGGCTAGCCAGAGGACAAAGATTTAAGGTAATTGCCAAAAGAACCAGGGAGGAGAACTGGATAAATACTTGAAGGGGAAACATTTGCAGGGCTATGAGAAATGAGCAAAGGCGCAGTGGGACTAATCGATGGTTCTTTCAAAGAGCCAGCACAGGATCAATAGGTCAAATGTTCTTCTTCTTGGACAATCATTTTTTAAAAAACCTTACATTTATATATCAGAAAGAACTCCTCTACTCTTCCTCCAGTAGCGCCATGGGAACTTTCACGTCAACAAGAAAAGCAGATGTAGCCTCAGATGTTAACCTCTCATCTGAAAGATGGCCCCTCTGAGTGCAGCACTCCATCTGTACAACCCTTCTGACAGTGCTGTGCTCCTTCAGTACTACCCCTGGGATGGTCGGGCAATTTCTCAGTACTACTCTAGGAGTGTCAGCTTGGAGTGTGGGCTCAAGTCTCTGAAGTGGGATTTGAACCCACAACGTTCTGCTTCAAAAGGTGTGGGTGCTACCCACTGAGTCAAGTTAAATAATTGGATATTCTTAAACTTCAGAACCACATGATCAACATCCAAGACACTACGTCCTCCTCTCTGGGAGACCACAGACATGGAGCTTGAACAGAGCTCAGCACTTCAGGGTATCGGTGCTTAATTCAAACAATTACCATTTTAACCCAGAGCAAAAGACTTCAGTATTTACCAGCATGAATTAAAAGAATAGTGAAGCTATCCAACTTGTCTTCATAGAGTTCCTCTAGTCGATGAAGAGCAAGGAGTGTAGATCCTCCGTTTCCTGGGCAAAAACACATAAAATGAACAACATTCCTTCAATCTTTTTATATATTCCAATCTCTGAGCCATTAATTCTCAAACATGACTTGCAGTCTTTGTTCACTCTGTAATGTTCCATTTGTTGCAAAGGGGAACGATTGGGCTGGACTTACAAACCTGCTCTCTGACTGGCCATCTCATTGTCAATCAAATTGTTTGAAAGAGCTATTCCATTCAGTCGGGCAGGTGGGTGATTGGCTGGTGAGAACTTCCCATTTACCTTATCTAAATTAGGAAATTTCAATTGGGGTAAGTGAGCATCAATTGAAATAATAAGAATATAAGATAAAGCTAGACTACAGGCATTAATTAAAAAGACAACAATTAATTACCTAACTAAAATACAACAGAGATGGCACGGCAGGTGAAGTGTTGCAGTTGCAGAATGTGGGTAAAGACGGTCACCAGTGTGATCCACGGCAAACATGTCTGCAATAAGTGTCAGCAGCTCAAGGAGCTTCAGATCAGAGTCAATGAGCTGAAGGCCGAGCTACATACACTAGATTCATCAGGGAGGGGAAAGTTACTTGGACACTGTTCCAAAAGGCAGTCACACCCCTTAAGCTTGGGTCATCTGATTTGGTCCAAGGACAGGGGCAGGACTGTTTGACTGTAAGTGAGGCAGGTATGGGCATCAAGGAGGTAGATATGGTATAGCCTTAGCCCTTGCAATTGTCTAACAGGTTCGAGGTTCTTGCAGCCTATTTGGACGAAAGCATACAGAGTAGACGATTAAACTGACCATGGCAAGAAGCCATTCAAGCAGAGGGAGTAAATAGAAATGTAGTGGCAGTGGGAGCAGTATAGTCAGGAGGACATAGACACAGTTTTCTGAAGCAGGCTGTGTTACCTGCCTGGTGTCAGGATTAGGGACATCTGGGCTGAACTGGAGATGAACTTGCAGTGGGAAGGGGAGGATCTAGTGGTCGTGGTTCACCAATGACACAGACAGGACTAGGAAAGAGGTTCTACATAACAGTAAAAGCACCTAGGAGCTAAATGAAAAAGCAGAGCTTCAAAAGGTAATAATCTCTGGATTATCACCTGAGCGATAGGCTAAATAAGATTAGAGAGTTAAATGTGTGGTTCAAAGATTGGTGTGGAAGAAATGGGTTTTGATTTGATGGAGCACAGGCACCAATGCTGGGTAAGTGGGAGGTGTACCGTTGGGACCAGTGTTTTGGCGAGTCATATAACTGGGACAGTAGAGAGAGCTTTAAACTAAATAGAGGGGGCAACAAATTACGTGAGGGAAGATGTGGTAAATTAAAAGGACCAGGCAAGAGAGCAAGGTAGCAATTGTTGTAAGCTGTTACGTGTAGTTTGGTAGGTCTCACAAAGAGGTTGTATAGTTTCAGTAAGTGTTTATTAGCTACCTGTATACAATATAAGGTCTAAGCTGGAAGCTGTCTCCATGCTTGCCTCTATACATAGAAACTAGGAGCAGGAGGTGGCCATTTGGCCCTTCGAGCCTGCTCCGCCATTATGATCATGGCTGATCATCCAACTCAATAGCCTGCTCCCGCTTTCTCCCCATATCCTTTGATCCCTTTCGCCCCAAAAATTCCAGTAGATTTGTCAAGCATGATTTCCCTTTCATAAAGGAACTCTGTCCAGTTCTGCCACTGTTTTCCACGTGCTCAGCTATTAAATCTTTTATAATGGACTCCAGAATTTTCCCCACTACCAAAGTCAGGCTGACTGGTCTATAATTCCGTGTTTTCTCTCTGCCTCCCTTTTTAAATAGTGGGGTTACATTAGTTACCCTCCAATCTGTAGGAACTGTTCCACAGACTATAGAATATGACCACCAATGCATCCACTATTTCTAGGGCCACTTCCTTAAGTACTCTGGGATGTAGATTATCAGGCCCCGCGGATTTATTGGCCTTCAATCCCATCAATTTCCCCAACACCATTTCCCTACTAATACTGATTTCTTTCAGTTCCTCTCTCTCACTAAACCCAGTGTTCCCCAACATATACACGTCTCTGTCCAGCACAAGACTGCCCTTGAGACATGGGTCGTATGTTCCTTTACATCAGTGTTGTACCCAGTCCCACATTAACCCTTTCTATGACAGACCCTTATACCACACCCCCCCCTCCAAGATTTATCCAACGTATTTACAATGCATTCCTGTTTACCCAAAATATTTACAGTATTTCTACTACCCCTTCTCCCCCCCCCTCAAGTCTCTGTGTTTAAAGGTTCCAGTGGCCTGGAGGCTTTATAATTCTTCCAGATCTTGCATTTACAACAGTTGGAGGAGTGCTAGATTCTGTTATGCTGAGTAAACCTTGATGAATAGGAGATTGTTTTGGGTGTGGTCATTCTGGTGTTTGCTCGACTCCTTCAATTTCTCTCCAACGTATAGTGGAAGGATCACATCGAGGGATGAGGAGAAGACTCCACCTGTTCCTCCTGACCGTACTACAGGAGCACTGACAAGGCATGACCGTGGCTGGTCATTCTCTCCAGACAATAACGCCTATTCTATCGAGGTCCTTAATCCAGAGTCTGTCATCTTTGTGTAAATGTGGCAGGCGTCTCAAGGTATCTTATCAACAGATGTCGGAGCTGGAGGTTGAGGCTCTTCTTGCCGCTGGTTCATTTCTTGGCTGTCTTCCACTCAAGGTGTCACGGTAACCATCTGAGTGCTTGACTGGTCTGACCAATGAGGAACTTCTGGTACCTGCAAAGAAAATGCACAAACTAGCTCGGCAAAGAGTGAAGACAATTCAGAGCTGAGGTCCCAGTCAACAGTATCTTTTCTTAAGCACTGCTGAAAAAAGACAAGCTCTTCATCTTGCACTCATCAGGACAATTTGCAAGAATACCAAATGTAAAGGGAACAACAATTTATACTTCATGAGAAGAGAGTGCTGATTGGTTGGCATGTGGACTCTGATTGGTAGAGGTGTTGCCATGGAGAATGCACCAGTTGATGGTAACCGACAGTTAACTGCTAAACTTTGTTTAGATTTGAACCAGGCAGGTCGACTCTGATTGGTCAAGGAATTGCCCTGGGGAATGAACCAGAGAATGGCTGTCACCTATTTTGTTTAGCTGAAACAGGCGTAACATGTGTACATGTTCTGTCTGTCTGCAAAGAACAGGGCCCTGTGCATAAATATATGTAGCTTCTAGAACGTGCAAGTGTGCCACACTGCAAGCCCGACTCACGATCTTAAATTGGTTGTCATCGTAATTCTTAGCACACTCAGGATTATTTAGCAAATGTTGTCCAACTGCGGAATCACATCTAATGTTGGATACTGTGGTTTGAGTTTTGCAAGGACGAGCTGGTTAAGTACGATCTGTACCTTGCGTATTGCAAACAGCCGAAGGCATGTGCTGTTTGACACATTCCACCAGTCTTTGGGACGTACAGCCTACATACCTAGCATCACACTGGCACTGGAATTCAGGAAGTGGTTTGGTAATGCAATTAACGATACCACCAACACATGGTAAATCTCTCTGACAATGTTCTCTCGAAAAACAAGGAGCTTGTTCTAATGCATGGTTTCAATTTTGGTGTGCCTTCTTCCCACATCAAACGAGAAGAGTTATTTGCCAAGTTCAAACTCCTCTACTCCCAGCTATCCATAAGACCATAAGACATAGGAGCAGAAATTAGGCCATTCGGCCCATCGGGTCTGCTCCGCCATTCAAGCATGGCTGATAAGTTTCTCAACCCCATTCTCCCACCTTCTCCCCGTAACCTTTGATCCCCTTACCAATCAAGAGCCTATCTATCTCGCTCTTAAATACACTCAATGATCTGGCCTCCACAGCCTTCTGTGGCAATGAATTCCATAGATTCACCACTCTCTGGCTAAAGAAGTTTCTCCTCATCTCTGTTCTAAAAGGTCTTCCCTTTACTCTGAGGCTGTGCCCTCGGGTCATAGTCTCTCCTACTAATGGAAACATCTTCCCCACATCTACTCTATCCAGGCCTTTCAGTATTCTGTAAGTTTCAATCAGATACCCCCTCATCCTTCTAAACTCCATCGAGTATAGACCCAGAGTCCTCAAACATTCCTCATGTGTTAAGCCTTTCATTCCTGGGATCATTCTCGTGAACCTCCTCTGGACCCTCTCCAGGGCCAGCACATCCTTCCTGAGATACAGGGCCCAAAATTGCTCACAATATTCTAAATGTGGTCTGACCAGAGCCTTATAAAACCTCAGCAGCACATCCCTGCTTTTATATTCTAGTCCTCTCAAAATAAATGCCAACATTGCATTTGCCTTCCTAACTACCGTGTCAACCTACAAGTTAACTTTAAGAGAATCCTGGACTAGGACTCCCAAGTCCCTTTGCACTCCAGATTTCTGAATTCTCTCCCCATTTAGAAAATAGTCCATGCCTCTATTCTTCCTACCAAAGTGCATGACCTCACACTTCCCCACATTGTATTCCATCTACCACTTCTTTGCACATTCTCCTAACCTGTCCAAATCCTTCTGCAGCCTCCCCACCTCCTCAATACTACCTGTCCCTCCACCTATCTTTGTATCATCTGCAAACTTAGCCAGGATGCCCTCAGTTCCTTCATCTAGATCATTAATGTATAAAGTGAAAAGTTGTGGTCCCAACACTGACCCCTGCAGAACTCCACTAGTCACCGGCCGCCATCCTGAGAAGGACCCCCTTATCCCCACTCTCTGCCTCCTGCCAGACAGCCAATCTTCTATCCATGCTAGTACCTTGCCTCTAACACCATGGGCTCTTATCTTACTGAGCAGCCTCCTGTGCGGCACCTTGTCAAAGGCCTTCTGGAAGTCCAAGTCGATAACATCCATTGGCTCTCCTTTGTCTAACCTACTCGTTACCTCCTCAAAGAATTCTAACAGATTTGTCAGGCATGACCTCCCATCACAAACCTGCAACCACTGAAGATGCTTGTTATGATCCCCAGCTGAGATTACCCTTGGACAAGCCTGAGCCCAGGGTGGAACCCAGCCTGATAGATCCTAACTTTTATTTGTTTGTGTAGATACATGGAGTGTAGAGTCACAGGAGTCAGCTGATGAGCTTTTAACCAAAGAATAAAACATTTATTCAACAAGAAAATATGAACTATATTACAGTACTCTTTCACGCACAACTATACCTTTACAGATGTATACAAATTTGTAAAAATAACACAAGTTACAAAAGTTATCTTATACTTTACTATACACAGTAAGTACTCAGTCCATGTAAACCTGTGGCACCCTATCGTCAGGCACACCACATTCTGGCCTCAACTGACAGACGCCAGATCAAACAGATGCTATGGATCTCTCCTCAACTCCCCTCCCCAGTCACTTGTCACATTGTAAGCCAACCAGTCTCAATGAAGTCTGTCCTTCCCATAAGGATTTCCAATCTCCACGCTCCAAGATCTCACCTTGGAATCTTCTCCCAAACTGACGCTTTCTCACAGACGCCTTCCACAAGGGTTCATCTCCAGGGTTTCAAACTCTTCTTCTGATGTTCCTCTTCCCTGGGTCACCACATGCACTCAAGCTGTCTTCCATGAACTCTCTCTCACCAACTCAGCCTTAACACTACACCACTCTTTCACATGCCCATGGCAAAGAATTACAGACCTTCAGTTATCTCTTTGAACCTTCTTGCAAGCTGTTCTCACTTTAAATGTGAAACCTGTAGCCTTTCTCTCTGCCCCTCACTCTTCACTTGACTTAACAGCACCTTTTCCTAGGATCCTGTCCTTCCTTTCGCTACAAGGTCTCATTTGGACATTCCTCTCTTCTCCTCTCCTGGATTTTTGGGTTTTTTCCTCGCTTGGGACTTTTTTGTTCTTTTGGGAAATGTGCCTCTCTCCCAGAGTCCAGTCTCTGGGGTCCTGGCTTCAACTGAACTTAAAACTGCTGTTTCTTTAGTTCTGTGTGTATGTCTGTGGGAGGAAGCTGCCTATCTGCCCCCCCTGTGGCTAGGCAATAGCATTATTCTTTTTACTCTTGTAAAGTGAATGCCTTAACGTAGATTGGAGGCTCATCTGGGATTTTGGAATATGGATGGGTAACTGGACATGGATTAATAGTAATTGGTAAAGGATAAAAGGACAGATTTCAGGTGTCTTATACATTAGTCTTCATACCATTTTGGTTTACAAGAGCTGGCTAAAGTGAACTGGCAAATTAGATCAAGGGATAGGTCAATAGAAATGCCGATATTTAAGGGTATATTTTATAACGCTCAGCAAGGATACATTCCAGTGAGAAAGAAAGACTCTAGGGGAGAATCCGTGACTAACTAAATAAGTTGATGATAGTGTCAAATTGGAAAAAAAAGCATACAATCTTGCGAAGGTTAGTGTTAGATCAGAAGATTGGACCGAGTTTAAAAACCAGCAAAGAATGACTAAAAAAGTAAGAGAGGGGCAAATTTGAGTACAAGAGAAAGTTAGCTAGAAATATAAGAAAGACAGTTTGAGTTTCTAAAAGTATTTAAAAAGGAAAAGTGTAAATATTGTGAGAATAGGTCCTCTCAAGTGTAATTCTGGGGAATTAATAATGAAAGAATAAGGAAATGACGAAGCACTGAACAGATATTTTGTATCTGTCTTCACTGTAGAAGAAACAAATAACATCCCAGAAATACTTATAAATCAAGAGGTGAAAGAGAGGGGGGAACTTAAAACAATCACAATCACCAGGAAAAGGGTACTGAGAAAATTATTGGAACTAAAGGCTGACAAGTCCCCAGGACCTATGGACTGCATCCTAGGGTACTAAAAGAAGTGCCAAAGGGCCTTTTTCTGTGCTGTAGACCTTTATGACTCTAATTAGATTGGGTGAAATTCCCTAGATTCTGGAAAGGTTCCATCAGATTGGAAAATAGTGAATGTACCTTCTCTATTCAAGAAAAGGAAGGAGACAGAAAGCAAGAAACTACAGGCCAGTTACCCTAACATCTATCAGAGGGAAAATTCTAGAATACATTATTAAGGAGGTTAAAGCAGAGCAGTTAGAAAATCTTAATGCAATTAGGCAGAGTCAACATCGCTTTATGAAAGGGAAATCATGTTTGAATAATTTATTCGATTTCTTTGAGGTAGTAACAAGCAACATGGATAAAGGGGAACCTGTAGATGTAGTGTACTTGGATTTCCAAAAGGTGTTTGATAAGGTGCCACATCAAAGGTTACTACACAAAGTAACAGTTCATGGTGTAGAAGGTAATATATTATAATGGACAGAAGATTGTTAGCGAACTGGAAGCAGAGAGTCGGGATAAATGAGTCATTTTTGGGTTGGCAACTATAGCCAGAGGAGTGCCACAGGGATCAACTATTTGCGATCTATATCAATAACTTGAATGAAGGGATGGTTGCAAAATTTGCTGATAACACAAAGATAGGTAGAAAAGTAAATTGGGAAGAGGACATAAGGAGTCTGAAAAAGAATATAGATAGGCAAAGTGAATGGGCAAAAATTTGGCAGATGGCGTATAATGTGGGGAAAACGTGAAATTGTCCACTTTGGAAGGAAGAATAGAAAAGCAGAATGTTGTTAAAATGGAGAAAGATTGCAGAACTCTGCAGAACAGAGGGATCAGGGTGGCCTGGTTCATGAATCACAAAAAGTTATTATGCAGATACAGCAAATGAAGACAATGGAATGTTGGCATTTATTGCAAGAGGAAGGGAATATAAAAGTAGGGAAGTTTTACTGTAGTTGTGCAGGGCCTTGGTGAGACCACGCCTGGAGTACTGTAGACAGAGGCATAGTGGTATTGTCACTGGACTGGTAATTCAGAGACCCAGGGTAATCTAACCATCTAAGAATATAATAATCGCCCTTTGACATTCAAAGGTATTACCATCACTGAATCCCCCATTATCAACATTCTGTGGGGTTACCATTTAACCAAAAACTGAACTGGACTAGCCATATAAATACTGTGGCTGCAACAGCAGGTCAGAGGCTAGGAATCCTGTGGAGAGTAACTCACTTCCAGACTCCCCAAAGCCTATCCACCATCTACCAGGCACAAGTCAGGAGTTTGATGGAATACTCCCCACTTGCCTGGATGAGTGCAGCTCCATCAGCACAAGAAGATCAACACTATCCAGGACCAAGCAGCCCGTTTAATTTGCACCCCATCCATAAACATTCACTCCCTCCACCACCAACGCACAGTGGCAGCAGTGTGTATTGTCTACAAGATGCACTGCAGGAACTCACCAAGGCTCTTTAGGCAGCACCTTCCAAACATCGACTCAAGCCCCCGTGAAGTCTCATGGAATCATGTCAAACATGGACAAGGAAACCTCCTGCTGATTACCACATACTGCCCTCCATCAGCTGATGAATCAGTACACCTCCACGTTGAATGCCACTTGGAGAAAGCACTGAGGGTGACAATGGCGCAGAATATACTCTGGGTGAGGGACTTCAATGACCATCACCAAGAGTGACTCGGTGGCACCATCACAGACTGAACTGTCTGAGTCCTAAAGGACAAAACTACTAGACTGGGCCTGCAGTGAGGGGATCAACAGGAGGGAAAAACATACCTGACCGCATCCTCACCAACCTGCCTGCCGCAAATGCATCTGTCCATGACAGTATCGGTAGGAATGACCACTATGCAGTCCTTATGGAGACGACGTTCTATCTTCACATTGAGGATACCCTCCATTGTGTTGTGTGACACTACCACCGTGCTAAATGGGAAAGATTTTGAACAGATCTAGCAACTCAAGACTGGGTATCCATGAGGCACTGTGGGCCATCAGCAGCAGCAGAATTGTACTCAACCACATTTTGTAAACTCATGGCCTAGCAAATCCCCCACTCTACCATTACCATCAAACCAAGGGATCAATCCTGGTTCATTGAAGAGTGCGGGAGGGCATACCAGGAGCAGCACCAGGCATATCTAAAAATGAGGTATCAACCTGGTGAATCTACAACACAGGACTACTTGTGTGCAAAACAGCATAAGCAGATAGACCTACGCAATCCCACAACCAACAGATCAGATCTAAGATAAAAAGCAAAAAACTGCGGATGCTGGAAATCCGAAACAAAAACAAAAATACCTGGAAAAGCTCAGCAGGTCTGACAGCATCTGCGGAGAGTAATACAGTTAACGTTTCGAGTCCGTAAGACTCTTTGCTCCGCAGTCCTGCAACATTCAGCCATGAATGGTGGTGGACAATTAAATAACTCACTGGAGGAAGGAAGATCCACAAATATCCCCATCCTCAATGGTGGGGTAGCCCAGCACATCAGTGCAAAAGACAAGGCTGATGCATTTGTTACAATCTTCGGCCAGAAGTGCCGAGTGGATGATCCATCTCAGCCTCTTCCGGAGGTCCTCAGTATCACAGATGCCAGTCTTCAGCCAATTCGATTCACTCCACGTCATATCAAGAAACGGCTGAAGGCACTGGATACTGCAAAGACTATGGGCCCTGACAATATTCCGGCAATAGTACTGAAAACTTGTGATCCAGAACTTGCCGTGCCCCTAGCCAAATTGTTCCAGTACAGCTACAACACTGGCATCTATCCAGCAGTGTGTAAAATTGCCCAGGTATGTCCTGTACACAAAAAGCAGGACAAATCCAACCTGGCAAACTGTCGCCTCATCAGTCTACTCTCAGTCGTCAATTAAGTGAAGGAAGGGGTCATCATCAGTGCTATCAAGTGGCACTTGCTTAGCAATAGTCTGCTCACTGATGCCCAGTTTGGGATCCGCAAGGGTCACTCAGCTTCTGACCTCATTATAGCCCAGGTTCAAACATGGAAAAAGAGCCAAACTCGAGGTGAGGGGAGAGTGTCTGCCCTTGACATCAAGGCCACATTTGACCGAGTGTGGCATCAAGGAGCCCTAGCAAAACTGGAGTCAATGGGAATCAGGGGGGAACTTTCCGCTGGTTGAAGTCTACACCTAGCACAAAGGAAGATGGTTGTGGTTGTTGGAGGTCAATCATCTCTGTTCCAGGATATCACTACAGGAGTTCCTCAGGTAGTGTTCTAGGCCCAACTTTCTTCAGCTGCTTCATCAATGACCTTCTTTCCATCATAAGGTCAGAAGTGGGAATGTTCACTGATGATTGCACAACGTTCAGGACCATTCGCCAAGGTTCCTTCAACAGCACCTTCCAAACCCACAACCACTGCCATCTAGAAGGACAAGGGCAGCAGACAGACGGGAATACCATGACCTGGAAATTCCCCACCAAATCACTCACCATCCTGACTTGGAAATATATCGCCGTTCCTTCACTGTTGCTAGGCCCAAATCTTGGAACTCTCTCCCTAACAGCACTGTGGGTGTACCTACACCACATGGACTACAGCTGTTCAAGAAGGCAGCTCACCACCACCTTCTTAAGGGCAACTAGGGATGGGCAATAAATGCTGGCCCAGCCAGCGAAGTCCACATCTCATGAATGAATAAAAAAAAAACCCTCCCTACACCTCTCTGTCTCTCTTACCTCGCTTTCCTCATTTAAGACGCACCTTAAAACCAACCTCTTTGGCCAAGCTTTTAATCACCTGTCCCAGTATCTTATGTGGCTCGCTTCATACTTTGCTTTATAAAACTCCTGTGCAGCACCTTGTAATGTTTCATCATATTAAAGGGATGTACAAATAAATATAAGTTATTGTTCCTGCTCCTTTAGATTAGACCAAAACTAGGAGCCATAAATATGATCATGAATAATAAATCCAATAGGGGATTCAGGAGAAACTTCTTCACCCAGGGAGTGGTGAGAATATGAAACTTGCTACCACAGGGAGTGGCTGAAGTGAATAGTATAGATACATTTAAGGGGGAGATGGATAAACACATCAGGGAGAAAGGAATAGAAGGATCTGCTGATAGGATGAGATGAAGGGGGGTGGGAGGAAGCTCCTGTGGACTGTAAACACCAGTATGGACCAGTTGAGCCGAATGGCCTGTTTCTGTCCTGTAAATATTATGTAATTCTATACTCTATATGGGAGAACAACCCCAGCCCCTCCTGAATCTCCATATTAATTGAAGTCCCTCATCCCTGGTCCCATTCTAGTAAATCTCCTCTGCATCCTTGACATCTGTTCAAAGGTGTAGTGCCCAGAATTGGACACAATACTCCAGCTGAGGCTGTAGTAGTGATTAGTGATGGTTTAGCAACTTTCTAGTTAATCATTTTGTCCATGGCAGAATCTCTTACCAATTTTCGGCCCCATTGGATCAGCAAACACATGATACCGCACGTTGAGAGGAAGCTCATTCTCCTCCAGCTTGCTGCTGATCTGCTGCTCAAATACCAGCTCTTGTCTTTCATCAGCAGCTGTAATGACCACAACGTCCCAGAACTCACCAGGCGTCACTTCCTTTCCTGAGCAAAAAGATGAAAAAAAATTGTAAGAGGAAGCGGACAAAGAGCAGTGATTCATCAGTGGACTGTCGATGGCCAGGAGACAAACACATCAGCGACCAGGAAAGTGAACCAAATTCCCTCCCTCACACAAGAACAAAAGGATTAGGAGGAATAGGCCATTTGGCCCCTCAAGCCTCCTCCGCCATTCGATAATATCAAGGCTAATCAGATTCTGGACTCAACTCCACTTCCCTGCCTGCCCTCCATAACCCTTGACTCCTTTGTCTATCAAAAACCTGTCTAACTCAGCCTTGAATAAATTCAATGACCCAGCTTCCACTGCTCTCTGCGGAAGAGAATTCACAGATGAACAACCCTCAGAGAAAAAAATTATTTCTCATCTCAATCTTAAATGGTAGAGCCCTAATTTTTAAAATGTGTCCACTGGTTCTAGATTCCCCACAAGAGGAAACATTCTCCCGATATCCACCATATCAAATCTCCTCAGGGTCTTATATGTTTTAATACGATCGCCTCTCATTCTTCCAAACTCCAATGCAGGTATATCCTTTTGTGAGCAAAATTCTGGTTCTTAGAATAAAAGGGAAAGCAGGCACTTGGATAAGAAATTGGCTTGAGTGACAGGAAACAGAGAGTCGTGATAAATGGTTGTTTTTCAGATTTGAGGAAGGTTTGTAGTGGAGTTCCTCAGGGGTCAGTGTTGGGACCCCTGCTCTTCCTATATATATATATATAGACTGTGGTGTGCAGGCCATGATTTCAAAGTTTGCAGATGATATGAAGATTGGAAATGTTGTCAAATGTGATGGGGTAGTCTTGAACTTCAAAAGGACATAGACATGTTGGTGGATTGGGCAGACAAGTGGCAGATGAAGTTCAATGCAGAGAAGTGTGAGGTGATTCACTTTGGCAGGAAAGGTATGGTGAGACTGTGTAAAATAAAGGTAGAGCCTCTAAAGGAGGTGCAGGAACAGAGGGACCTTAGTGTATACATACATAAGTCATTGAAGATGGCAGGGCATGTTGAGAGAGCAATTAATAAAGCATATAGTATCTTAGGCTTTATTAACAGGGGCATTGAGTACAAGAGTAAGGAATTGTATAAGACACTAGTTAAGCCTCATCTGGAGTACTGTGCCCAGTTCTGGGTGCCATGCTTGAGGAAGGACATGAAGGCAATGGTGGGAATACAGAGGAGATTCACAAGAATGGTTCCCGGGATGAAGAACTGTAACTATGAGGATAGATTGTAGAGGTTGGGACTGTTTTCTTTGTAGAAGAGAAGGCTGGGAGAAGGCTTGATAGAGGTGTTCAAAATCCTGAGGGGTATGGACAGAGTAAATAGTGAGAAACTGTTCCCATTCAAAAGAACATCAAGCACGAGGGGGCACAGATTCAAAATAATTGGCAAAAGGGGTAAATGTGATGTGAGGGAAATTTTTTGCACCCAGAGGGTAGTTGGAGTCTGGAAGAAACTTCCTGAAAGGGTGGTGGAGGCAGGTTTGATCGAGGTATTCAAAAGGGAATTGGATTGCTACCCGAAAAGAGAAAATGCGCAATGTTATAGGGATAAGGCAGGGGAGTGGGACTAGGTGGAATGCTCTTTCAGAGAATCAGTGCAGACTCGATAGGCTGAATGGCCTCCTTTTGCATTGTAAAGATACTGTGATACTTTCCTAAATAAGGAGGCCAAAACTGTACACAGTACTCCAGCTAACACAAAAACAGAATTACCTGGAAAAACTCAGCAGGTCTGGCAGCATCGGCGGAGAAGAAATCAGTTAACGTTTCGAGCCTTCATGGCCCTTCGGCAGTTCTGTCGAAGGGCCATGAAGGCTTGAAACGTTAACTGATTTCTTCTCCGCCGATGCTGCCAGACCTGCTGAGTTTTTCCAGGTAATTCTGTTTTTGTTTTGGATTTCCAGCATCCGCAGTAGCTTTTTGTTTTTATCACAGTACTCCAGCTGCTGTCTCACTAAGGCCCTGTACAGCTGTAGCAACGCTTCTCTACTTTTATTCTCAGTTCCCCTTGCAATAAACACCAACATTCCATTTGTCTTCCTAATCACTTGCTGTGCCTGCATGCTAACTTTTTGTGATTCATGTACCAAGACACCCAGATCCCTCTGCAGTCGTGTTCTGCAGTCTCTAATTTAAATAGTGTTTTTTTATTCTTCCTGCCAAAGCAGACAAGTTCACATTTTCCCACATTATACTCCATTTGCCAAATTTTTGCCCACTCACGAAACCTTTCTAAATCCATTTGTAGACCCTTTATGCCTTGACAACTTACTTTCCTACCTTTTATTTTGATCATTAGCAAATTCAGCAACCATGCATCGGTCCCTTCATCCAAATCATTGATATAGATTGCAAATGGTTGAGGCATTCCACTTCCACTAGGACTTATTTACTCTACTCTCTGCTGCCTGTAAGCTAATCAATCCTCTACCCATGCTAAAATGCCCAACACCATGAAGTCTTATTTTGTGCAGTCATCTTTAATTTGCAACGAATCAAATGCTTTTTCGAAATCTAACTACACCACATCTGTAGATTCCCCTTTGGCCACCTTGCTTATTGTTTCCTCAAAGAACATTAGTAAATTATTCAAACATGATTTCCCTTTCATAAAACCACGTTGGCGCTGCCTGATTGGATTGAGATCTTCTAAATGTCTTATTTCCTCAATAACGAATTTTAGCATCTTCCCCATGAAAGAAATTAATTGGTCTATGGTTTCCTGCTATTTGTCTCCCTTCTTTCTTGAGGGGAGTGACTGCCCTTGACATCAAGGCACCATTTGACCGAGTGTGGCATCAAGGCGCCCTAGCAAAACTGGAGTCAATGGGAATCAGGGGAAAACTCTTCACTGGTTGCAGTCATGCCTAGCACAAAGGAAGATGGTTGTTGGAGGTCAGTCATCTCAGCTCCAGGACATCACTGCAGGAGTTCATCTGGGTCATGTCCTCAGCCCAACCATCTTCAGCTGCTTCATCAGTGACCTTCCTTCCATCATAGGGTCAGAAGTGGGGATGTTCACCGGTGATTGCACAACGTTCAGCACCATTTGTGACTCCTCAGATACTGAAGCAGTCCATGTCCAAATGCAGCAAGACCTGGACAATATCTAGGTTTGGGCTGACAAGAGGCAAGTAACATTCATGGCACACAAGTGCCAGGCAATGACCACCTCCAAAAAGAGAGAATCTAACCATCGCCCCTTGATGTTCAATGGCATTACCATCACTGAATCCCCAACCATAAACATACTGGAGGTCACTATTGAGAAACTGAATTGGACTGAATGGGGTGGTGGGTGGGGTTGATGGGGTGGGGGGGGTTGATGGGGTTGGGAGTAGTTGATGGGGTTGGTTGATGGGGTGGAGGGTGGAGAGTGGTTGATGGGGTGGGGGGGGTTGATGGGGTAGGGGTGGGGGGGGTTGATGGGGTAGGGGTGGGGGGGGTTGATGGGGTAGGGGTGGGGGGGGTTGATGGGGTAGGGGTGGGGTGGGGGGGGTTGATGGGGTAGGGGTGGGGTGGGGGGGGTTGATGGGGTAGGGGTGGGGGGGGTTGATGGGGTAAGGGTGGGGGGGGTTGATGGGGTAGGGGTGGGGTGGGGGGGGTTGATGGGGTAGGGGTGGGGTGGGGGGGTTGATGGGGTAGGGGTGGGGTGGGGGGGGTTGATGGGGTAGGGGTGGGGTGGGTGGGGTGGGGTGGGGTTGATGGGGTAGGGGTGGGGTGGGTTGACGGGGTAGGGGTGGGGTGGGGGGGGTTGACGGGGTAGGGGTGGGGTGGGGGGGGTTGACGGGGTAGGGGTGGGGTGGGGGGGGTTGACGGGGTAGGGGTGGGGTGGGGGGGGTTGACGGGGTAGGGGTGGGGTGGGGGGGGTTGACGGGGTAGGGGTGGGGTGGGGGGGGTTGACGGGGTAGGGGTGGGGTGGGGGGGGTTGATGGGGTAGGGGTGGGGTGGGGGGGGTTGATGGGGTGGGGGGGGGTTGATGGGGTAGGGGGGGTTGATGGGGTAGGGGTGGGGGGGTTGATGGGGTAGGGGTGGGGTGGGGGGGGTGGGGGTGATGGGGTAGGGGGGGGGCGAGGATTGTGAATCGTTTCCCCGCCCCCACCTCGAAGCTTCTGGAAATCTCTCAGCCGCCTCCGACTCGCGCTCTTCACTTTCTCCGCGTCATCCATTGTCCCGGGGTCAGAAGTCAGCGCTGGCGGCAGGTACCATCTACTCCAAGGATGGGGGGGCGAAATCATCGATATTATTATAATGGAAATGCCTGAGAATAGATTAGACAGCCGTCTTGAAGCACAATTTTAAATTTGATAGTATCTGGTGTGCCTTGAGACAATGCGTGTCTTTTTTAATGGGTCAACGTAAAAGGGGGGGAAGCGGAGATTGGTTGGTGCCGAAGTCACTGCGCCTGCGCAGGAGCGGCGGTGAGTTTCCATAGCAACTGCGGGCCTGACATGGCGGCTCTTGGAAACGGCCTAAATTGGGAATGCAGCAAGGCGAGTGTGGGAGCGGGAAAGCCGCCCGGCAGCACACCCTAAACTCGGGGCCCGACCCCAAACATCCTCCGTGACCCTGAACCCCATCCACCCGACCCCCAAACTTGGTGCCCAACCGGAAAGCCCCCTCTCAAAACCCCCAACTCCCCCTCTGACCCCCCCATGACCCCCAACTCGTTCCCTGATCCTGAACCCAAACCTGGTGCCCAACCTGAAAGTCCCTCTGCTGGCCCCCAACTCCCTTTCTGACCCTAAACTCATTCCCTAACCCCAATCCCTCTCGCTGACCTGAAACCCCATCCCCCTGACCCCCCAAACCAGGTGCTTAACCTGAAACCCCCTTCCACTGACCCAAACACACTGACCCAAACCTAAACCCCTTTCTCTCTGATCCCAAACCCCACCCCATCTCCCAACCCCTGGCCCTGCCCCTGCCCCTATTCCCTTAACCCCCCCCCCAACAAATATCACAAAAACAGAGTATCTGGTCATTATCTTATTGTTTTGGGGATCTTCTGCACACAAGTTGGCTGTCGCACATTCTACATTTCAACAGTGACTGACTAAAAAATATTTCATTGACTGTGAAATGTTTTGTGACTTCCCGAGGTGGTGAAAGACACTGCCAAAATTCAAGTTTTTTGTTATATGAATTTTTGTCCCCTTCAGGAATGACAAGGCACTAAAAATTAACAGATTTCGAAGCTGGGGCTTTGTTTATTTTTGTGACAGAAATCAGTCAAATTTTTAAACTAACTGTCTTGAGTGTTCCCCCTGCCCCCACTTGTGTGGAACGCTCTGGTACTGACTGAATATGGCTGAAGATGAGAGACAACAGCAATTTAAAAAGTAAATTCACTACATGGTGCTGTGATTTGACAAGATTCTCAAATTAATTAAATGGAGGCAGGGTCAATTGAGGCTTTCAAAAGGGATTTGGTTTATTTCCTGAAAAGAAAAAAAATTGCAAGGCTATAAGGAAAGGGCAGGGGAGTGACACTAAGTGCTTTGCCTCTTCAGAGGGCCAGCATAGACAAGATGTACTGAATGGCCTCCTTCTGTGCTGTAGGCATTCTATGATTCCACAATTCAGCAATTTTATCACTGAAGATAAAAGGAGATGTATTTAGGACCAAGCTTCCTTTCACACAATTACCTCCTAATTGTGGTACTTAAAAAAACAGTATTATTTCCTTTTTTAAGGTTGGATTTTATTTTAAATGGCTGTTCAGATACAATACCTGGGGCAACATTGCCTACCTGTCAGGTAGTCTACAGATTTAAAATGCTTATGGCCTTTGTAGTCAAAGGACAGAGCATCAATTACAGCAATGATCATTGATAGTACAACAATAACAAAAACTTAAATATACACCTTTAATACTGTAAAATGTCCCAAAGGAACACTTTCAGACTAAATTTTGACACAGGCCACATGGAAAATATTAGGACAGATAACCAAAAGTTTGGTTAAAGAGATAGATTTTAAAGAATGCCTTAAAGGAGGACAGAGGCTTGGGGAGAGAATTCTGAAGCTTAGGACCCAGGCAGCTGAACCACCAACAGTGCAGCAATAAAAATTGAGGATGTGCAAGAGGCTTGAGCTGGAAGAGAGCAGAGATCTCGGAGGTTTGTACGCCTGGAGGAAGTTTCAAAGGTGGGGAGAGTGAGGCTGTGGGGGATTGAACACAAAGATAGGAAATTTAAATTTGAGGCACTGCTGAACTGGGAGCCAATGTAGGTCAGCGAGTACAGGATTAATGGGTGAACAGGACTCAGTGCAAGTCAGTAACATCATTTTGGTTCTTTGTGAGCAGAAGGCATTGCTGACTTGATGACATTTGTACCATTTGTAACTTTAAAAACAAGTGTAAAAATTTGCATTGCCAGGGCCAGAGAGCGTAACTTCTAACATTCTCAGGACAGCTAAAAGCAGTTCATACCCAACACCTTCTGAAGTGCAATCACTGTTTTGTCTGTAACTGAATGGAGCAACACATTGTACACAGTCAAGGCCCCAAGAAACTGTAAATAAAACAAATGAGCACACGATCTGTATTTTGGTGGTGTGGGTTCAAGGAAGACAGTCAACCTGGACTCCTTATTCTGCCTCGAAAAATGCCATGGCATTTTTTTGCTGTTAGGTTGTAGGAGTAAGGACATCGGGATAGGAACATTGAGGCAGGTGGAGGTCATTCAGCTACTTGAACCTGTTCTGCCATTCAATTAGATCATGGTTGATCTGCACCTCAATTCCATTTACCCACCTTTGCTCCGTATCCCTCAATATCCTTACAGAAATCTGTCAATCTCAGTCTTGAAATCTCCATTTGACCCCAGGATCCACCACCTTTTGCAGAGGTGGGAGAGAGAATTTCAGGTTTCCCTTTGGTTTGTGTGGGAAAAGTGCTTCCTGACATACCCTGGTTCTAATTTTAAGACTGTGACCCCTTGTTCTGAATTCACCCACCTGAGGACATAGTTTCTTTCTATCTACCCTATAGAATTCCTTTATCAGTTAAACCCTCAGCCTTCTAAACTCAAGGGAATACAAACCAAGTTTATGCAACCAGTCCCAGTATTTAATCCTTTTAGTCTGGTATAATTCTGTTGAATCTGCATGCTGCACCCCCTCCAAAGCCAATATTTTTATTCATTCATGGGATGTGGGTGTCGCTTGCTAGGCTGGCATTTATTGTCCACCCCTAATTGCCCTTGAGCAGGTGGTGGTGAGTTGCCTTCTTGAATCGCTGCAGTCCATGTGGCGTAGATACATAGATATATTTCTCAAGATGTGATGTCTAGCACTGAATTCTGAGTCTGATTAAAATTGTATAATTGAAGCATTGCTCCTCCTTTGTATTCTAGACCTTTGAGATAAATGACAACATTTCTTTAGCCTTAACAAAAACAGAATTACCTGGAAAAACTCAGCAGGTCTGGCAGCATCGGTGGAGAAGAAAACAGTTAACATTTCGAGTCCTCACGACCCTTCGGCAGAACTGAAGTATAGTTAGGAGAGAGGTGAAATATAAGCTGGTCTAAGGTGGGGGGCGGGGGGAGAGAGAAGTTGAGGGTGGGGTGGTTGTAGGGATAAGCAAGCAGTGATAGGAGCAGATAATCAAAAGATGTCACAGACAAAAGGATCAAAGAGGTGTTGAAGGTGGTGATATTATCTAAGAAAAGTGCTAATTAAGAACGGATGGCAGGACACTCAAGGTACAGCTCTAGTGGGGTGGGGTGGACAGACTAACAAAGTATTAGTTGTAGGTTTAAAAATAATGGAAAAAGGTGGGAAAAGAAGAATCTATATAAATTATTGAAAAAAAAGGGGGGAGGGGGAAGAAACGGGGTGGGGATGGGGGGAGGGAGAGTTTAAGATCTAAAGTTGTTGAATTCAATATTCAGCCCGGAAGGCTGTAAAGTGCCTAGTCGGAAGATGAGGTGCTGTTCCTCCAGTTTGCGTTGGGCTTCACTGGAACAATGCAGCAAGCCAAGGACAGACATGTGGGCAAGAGAACAGGGTGGAGTGTTAAAATGGCAAGCGACAGGGAGGTTTGGGTCTTTCTTGCGGACAGACCGCAGGTGTTCTGCAAAGAGGTCGCCCAGTTTGCGTTTGGTCTCTCCAATGTAGAGGAGACCGCATTGGGAGCAACGAATGCAGTAGACTAAGTTAAGAAATGCAAGTGAAATGCTGCTTCACTTGAAAGGAGTGTCTGGGCCCTTGGACGGTGAGGAGAGAGGAAGTGAAGGGGCAGGTGTTGCATCTTCTGCGTGGGCATGGGGAGGTGCCATAGGTAGGAGTTGAGGAGTAGGGGGTGATGGAGGAGTGGACCAGGGTGTCCCGGAGGGAACGATCCCTACGGAATGCCGCCAAGGGGGGTGAAGGGAAGATGTGTTTGGTGGTGGCATCATGCTGGAGTTGGCGGAAATGGCGGAGGATGATCCTTTGAATGCAGAGGCTGGTGGGGTGATAAGTGAGGACAAGGGGGACCCTATCATGTTTCTGAGAAGGAGGAGAAGGCGTGAGGGCGGATGTACGGGATATGGGCCGGACACGGTTGAGGGCCCTGTCAACGACCGTGGGTGGAAAATCATTGAGACCTGTCGGCGTGACATTAGCCATCTCAATTTCTCTGCTCCTCTCACCCATTCTAATCTGTCTCTCTCTGAACTTACTGCACTCCGTTCTCTCAGGTCCAACCCCAACATTGTCATCAAACCTGCTGACAAGGGTGGTGCTGTTGTTGTCTGGCGCACTGACCTCTACCTCGCGGAGGCTGAGCGTCAACTCGCAGACAATTGGCACACAGTAAGCTCCTACAAACAGGAATGAGATAATGACCAGATAATCTGTTCTTAGTGATATCGGTTGAGGAATAAAGATTGGTCAAGACACTGGAGTTAACTCTCCAGCTGTACCTTGAATGGTGGCATGCGATTTTTTTTACATCTACCTGAGAGGTCACATGGCCTCAGTTTAAATTATTCCTGACAATGCAGTGCTCTTACAGTGCTGTATTGAAGTGTTAATCTAGATGATGTGCCTTTTTAAAGGGAAAGGAAGATTTCTCTCTAACTGTTTGGTGGCTTTGTATATTCCACAGACCTCCGCAGATCGGAGGCTAGACAGAAGTCACCTTGTGTCTCCTTCGAAATCATTAATCCTGTCCTGCGGGGAGATGGACAGTGCGTTCAAAGAGAAGAAACTGGAGAAGATTGTAGTGGTAAACTTGTCTGGACATTATCTGAAAAACCTGGGCAACTTGTCTAATTGTTCTGCTCTGAAGATTTGCATCCTGCCCAGGAATTACATCACTAAAATCGATGCTCTCTCAAGCTGTCCCAATTTAATCAAGCTGGATCTCCATGGAAACCATGTAAGTGATATAGGATGTGTGTTCAATAAAACAAGTGTCACACAATTGGAAATTTCAGAACCTGACAGATCTGTGTCCCAAATGTTAAACGTTTGTAGAAACAATACAGCTACGAATCAGTGCATAGTCAGACTCATTGCTTTCCTTGGGAACATGAGTTGTCAAAGGGACTTGTTCCTCATCATGACCTCTGTACATCCCAAAGTGCTTGACTGACAATACGGTACATTTTACAGGCAGTCGCTATAAAGAGTTCCTTGGAGGGAGAAAGTGCTTCAGGACACCCAGGACCCGACAGGATAGAAGGGTCTGATGTGGACCCATGGCTTTCAACTTGGTGAACTTTGCTCCCAGCAGTGCCAGTAGGATGTGTTGAGTGGAGACCATTATCTTAGTAGGAGTGCAAATTGAGATCAATTGTTGTTGGTGTATGTTTGTGTAAAGGGCAATAGTGAAACTCATAAAACAGGCATTAGTGGTCAATAAATATTATACAGAATTTACAGAACAGAAACAAGCCATTTAGGCCAACTGGCCTACTCTCCACATAAGCCACTTGATTTACTTCATCCAAGCATGAAAACATAAGCAAAATGAGCTGGAGTAGACCATATAATCCCTTGAGCCTGATCTGCCATTGAATATAATCATGGCTGCTCCGAATATGCCATGATTTCTGGAGGGACCAAAGATTTATCTATATTAATCTTGAATATATTCAACAATGGAAAATTCACAACCCTTTTGATCAGAGAATTCCAAAGATTCACAACCCTCTGAGTGAAGAAACTTCTCCTCATCCCAGTCCTAAATGTTCGACCCCTTATCCTGAGACTGTGTCCCTGTTTTCTAGATTCCGCAGCCTGGAGAAAGGACAACCATTTCATCCTTGGAACCAATTTTTAAAAAAATTATTCATGGGCTGTGAGCTTCACTGGCTGGATCAGCAATTATTGCCCATCCCTAGTTGCCCTTGAGAAGGTGGTGGTGGGCTGCCTTCTTGAACCACTGCAGTCCATGTGGTGTAGGTACACCCACGGTGCTGTTAGGAAGGGAGTTCCAGGATTTTGACCCAGCTACAGTGAAGGAATGACGACATATTTCCAAATCAGGAAGGTGAGTGACTTGGAGGGGAACTTGCAAGTGGTGTTGTTCCCATCTATCTGCTGCCCTTGTCCTTCTAGATGGTAGTATTCGTGGGTTTGGAAGGTGCTGTCGAAGGAGCCTTGGTGAATTCCTGCAGTGCATCTTGAAGATGGTACACACGCTGCTGCTGTGCTTCAGTGGTGGAGGGAGTGAATGTTTGTGGATGTGGTGCTAATCAAGCGGGCTGCTTTGTCCTGGACGGTGTCCAGCTTCTTGAGTGTTGTGGGAGCTGCATTCATCCAGGCAAATGGGGAGTATTCCATCACACTCCTGACTTGTGCCTTGTAGATGGCAGACAGGCTTTGGGGAGTCAGGAACTGAGTTACTCATGGCATGATTCCTAGACTCACACCTGCACTTGTAGCCACAGTATTTATATGGCTAGTCCAGTTCAGTTTCTGGTCAATGGTAACCCCCCAGGATGTTGATAGTGGGGGATTCAGTGATGGTAATGCCATTGAACATCAAGGGGCGATGGTTGGATTCTCTCTTGTTGAATATGGTCATTGCCTGACACTTGTGTGGCACGAATGTTACTTGCCACCTGTCAGCCCAAGCCTGGATATTCTCCAGGACTTGCTGCATTTGGACATGGACTGCTTCAGTATCTGAGGAGTTGCGAGTGGTGCTGAACATTGTGCAATTATTAGCAAACATCCCCACTTCTAACAATATGATGGAAGGAAGGTCATTGATGAAGCAGCTGAAGATGGTTGGACCGAGGACTCTACCCTGAGAAACTCCTGCAATGATGTCCTGGAGCTGAGGTGACTGACCTCCAACAACAACAACCATCTTCCTTTGTGCTAGGTATTATTCCAACCAGTGGAGAATTTTCCCCCTGATTCCCATTGACTCCAGTTTTGCTAGGGCTCCTTGATGCCGCACTCGGTCAAATGAAGCCTTGATGTCAAGGGCAGTCACTCTCACCTGATTAATTAATCTGACTAACTTTCTCTGTACTGCCTCCAAGGCACTATATCTGTCCTTAGATATGGAGATGAAATCTGTACAGTGTACTCCAGGTGTGGTCTCACCAAAGAACTACAATTGTAGCAAGACATCCTTGCTCTTGTGCTTGATTCCAGTCACACACATGACATTTGCTTTCCTAATTGCTTGCTGTACCTGCATGCTGACTTTCTGTAATTGAGTTAAATTTGTACATGACGTTGCTCAATTGTGTGGTAGGCAGAATGGCTTTCCGCATATAGGCCAAAGGCTGCCACTTTCAGACCTGGAATTGCCTGGTCTGCCTCAAACTACCCTGGAAAGACAAAGTATCTCAGAAATTTGAACAACAGATCAAGCAAGCCATTTCACGCTGCTACTATGCCATGGCTACATGGGTGGTATTTTCCACTGACAGGATGCTGCAGTCAACCCAAAAAGATGTTCTGCCTACCACACATTGAGCAACCTCCTGTATGAATTTCAGTGCCAGTCCGAAGCAGGTACGTAGGCCATACGTTTCATATGAACATACAAATTAGGAGCAAGAGTAGGTCATTCAGCCTTGTGAGCCTGCTTTGCCATTCAATAAGATCATGGCTGTTCTGATTGTGGCCTCAACTCCACATGCCACCTACCCCTGATAATTTTTGACTCCCTTGTTAGTCAAGAATCTATCTACCTCTGCCTTAAAAATATTCAGATACAGTGCCTTTAGACTTGTCTTTTTTATATTTTTGCACATTTTTTTTGTACTATAGCCCTATTTGCTGCTAGCCCTTGTTTCTTCTGCCTTCCATTTTTGCTTTCTACTTTTCTGTCTTTCATTCCTATCTTTGTTTCCCTCTCTTGCATCTCACCATTCAGGTTCCCATCCCCGTGCCAATCTTGTTTAAACCCTTCCCCACAGTACTAGCGAATACCCCTGTGAGGATTTTGGTCCCGGTTCTGCTCGGGTGCAACCTGTCCAGCTTGTACAGGTCGCATATTCCCCAGAATCAGCCCCGATGCCTCAGGAAACTCAATCCCTCCCTCCTATACCATCTCTCCAGCCATGCATTCATCTGGTCTATTCTATTCCTGATCTTGCTAGCACGTGGCACTGGGTGTAAACCTGAGATTTCTACCTTTGAGGTCCTGCTTTTTAATTTATTTCCTAGCTCCCTATATTCTGCTTTCAGGACATCATTGCTCTTTTTACCTATGTCGTTGGTACCGATATGGACTACAACTTCTGGCTGTTCACCCTCCCCCTTCAGAATGTCCTGCAGCCACTCAGTGACATCCTTGACCATGACACCAGGGAGGCAACTTAGCATCCTGGTGTCACATCTGCGGCTACAGAAACTACCTGTTCCCCTTGCAATAGAATCCCCTATCACTATTGCTCTTCCACTTTTCCGCACCGCTCCCCCCCCCCCCCCCCCCCCCCCCACCTCAACCCACTCACCACCACCACACTCCACAGCTGAGCCACTCATAGTGCCATGGACCTGGCTCTTGCTGCATTCCCCTGAGAAACCATCTCTCCCAGCAGTATCCAAAACAGAAAATCTGGTGGAGAGGGAGATGGACCCAGGGGACTCCTGCACTACCTGTCTAGCACTTTTACTCAGTCTGGCGATCACCCAATCCCTTTCTGCCTGTGCACTCTTTACCTGCGGTGTGACCACTTCACTGTACGTGGTATCCACGAAGGTCTCATCCTTGTGGATGCTCCACAGTGACTCCAGCCACAGGTCCGGCTCTGAAATGCAGATTTCGAGTAGCTGCAGCTGGAGACACTTCCTGCACACATGGTCGGCCTCAACACTGGAAGTGTCCCTGACTTCCTACAGTGCACAGGAGGAGCATTCCTCTTGGCCAAGCAGCCTTGCCCTGACTTACCCTTAAATTACTCCCTTTACTTTTACTTCTAGTTTAGGACAGAAGAAATACTTACCAGGCCCTACTTACCAAGGCCACCGCTCTTTTTACTGAGGAAAGGCAGAAAATGAAAGGATCTGTCCTTCCCTCTTCACTGACCACTCTCTCTCACCAAACTCCAACTGCAGCACTCTAATGCAGCCCAAAGCAGCACTCCAGTGCAGACAAAAGCAGCACTGTCGCTCGCTCGCTTTTATGTTTTTATGCTGCAGAAGTTGGGGTTGTTCTCCTTGCAGCAAAGGAGATTGAAGGGAGATTTAGATACGGTAAACAAGGAATAGCAATTCCCATTTGTTGATGGCACAAGGACTCAAGGGACAGAGATTTAAGTTTTGGTCAAGAGATACAGAGGAAATCTGGGGAAGATATTTTTTGCACAGCGAGTGGTAATGATCTGCAGCTCACTGCCTACGAGGGTGGTAGAAGTGGAAATGATTAATGATTTCAAAAGGAAATTGAATGGGCACTGGGGGGAAATAATACTTGCAGGGCTACAGGGATCGAGTGAGGGAATGGGACTGACTGGATTGCTTTATAGAGAGCTGGCATGGTCTAGATGGACTGAATGGCCTCCTGTAGTATTATGACTCTATGAATAGCTTGAGAACTGGGATCATGCTTGTTTAATGCTTTGATTTCTAGTTTAGGAACATTTGGATATGTCAATGGTGTTATGATACAGCAGATGGTATTTGCCAGGCTGACCAAATCCACAAGGGAAACTTGACCGCACTATCACAATGGTTTTGCAATTTGTATTTATTACGAGAAGATTTATGCACTGATTTCTGAAGTAAGGAGTCCACTAACACCTTTAGTGATTTTAAACATTGTATTAAAACATTTATTAACAAAAGAAAAGAATAAAACACATACACAAGAATACAATTACATGGTTACTTAATATTATAACAATTCCCAAAATTCCTAGTTAACCAGACCCCCAACTACACACCCCTTTTAAGGCAACAGTCCAAAATAAATTTTAAATTTATACAGACAATCCAGCAAGGTTACCACAAACACCCGCCCAACAGTGGAATTCCAAAGGCTTTAACACAACTTTGGTTACTGGAAGGGCAGGCTTCTACAAAGTGGCCAGAGGCTTTTTCCCCAAGTCTGTTGCACATGGTATACCTTTCAGATATTACACGGCCACACCCATAGCCATCTAATCCTTCTTTAAATATATTTTTCCTTCTTTGATTTGTAAACCCCATTGTTCCCACCTGCCTTTGGAATTTACTTTTACCATAATATAAAAATCTTTTATGTTGTCATTATGGCCAGCACTTTTGGGAAAAATCAACGTAATTATCTGCTTTATTCATCTTCTTGGTTGTAAACATCCTACCATGTCTCTTTGAAAACCAAACACCTCTCCATTTATCTTAAAATGCAAATTTCATTCACACCCTGTCTGCTGAGACTTTACCCGAGTTTACTGGTTAGCGTTTCACATGCCCTTTTACACTCACTCTTTTGATAATTTCAACCTTGCAGTCTATCCGTCTCTAATTTAATTAAATCAGCCACACAGACAGACCCATCCAAACACACACAAACATAAGCCTACTTTACAGTACCCCATAATAATATTATGAAAAGTATGATAGTTTTGTGACACTGGTCTTTGCCAGATACAGGCTGAGAGCCAGTCACACCTGATTTCCTTTTCCATTGATTCGCGATGATCCTGTTTCACAAAAACCGGGTAAAGGCGCATTTCATTCCTGTTGTATTTCAAAGGGTATAAGGAAAGGACAGGGGAATAGGACTGCAGGTAAAAGAATGAACCTGAGTTAATACAGCTCCCTTCATGTCCCTTCATCCTGTTTCAAAGTACCTCACAGCCAGTGAATTACTTTTCAAATGTAATATAGCTTACGTAATCAAATAGGGCAGTGAATTTGCACACATCAGAGTCACACTAACAGCATGTGAATGAATGACCATTTCACCTGTTGGTTGAAAAGACAAAAGAAAGACTTGCATTCGTATAGTGCCTTTCACAACCACTGGATGTCTCAAGGGGGCGGGGAGGAGAGGGAGCACCTGCGGATATACCCCGCTTTCCAATCTGAGCCACATGTAAGGGTGACCTTCCAGGCTTCCCCCAGACCGGAACTCCTCCCACCAGCCTCGAAACTGAGGTCAGGTGGGAAGTGACCCTTGAGTGACCAATTAAGGGCCTCAATTGGGGCTAGGGTGGGCAGACTGCCCCAGACTTTGCCCGCCCTATTTAAAATTGCGGACAGGCTGATGGTGGGTGGGGGGGGCTGTGGGAAGGCCACCTGGGAAATTTATGGGCTCCCATCTGCAAACCCGCCAGTGGGAGACCATAAAACTCTGACCCTGGTGTGGGCCTCGAACCCATAACATGACTCAGGATATAAAGTATTGCTAAGTGGTTAGCTCTTTCAGAGAGCTATGCAGCAATGGACAGACTGCAGCCCCGCCATGAGAGATGGGCACTGCTGAGGCAGGTAGGTGCAAAGGTGTCTTGAGGTGCCCTGAGAAACCTGAATAATATTTGAAAAAACAGAAGACCCATAGCTGGTGGGGCCATCAGTGTGGGGCAGCAAACTCCCCCACAGGGAGGCTTTGCACTTTGTCAGTGCATTCATGGGCCCAGTGAAAAAAGGCACCAGTGACCCTCCTGCTTGCCGCTGGGAGGCTGCGTTCAAGTTGCCACTGACCTCTGGGCTCAGCTGCCTGTGGAGGGGAACGGGAAGCGTGCAGGCTGATGCCAGGAAGATCAAGGTGGTACAAGCAACTAGCCCCCATCGATCCCTTAATTGGTCTAATTGACCATCCACTGCAGTTGGTCGGATAGCTGCTGCTATATTGACCCCGTCTCCGGCAAGATCACTCAGAAGTGGGAGACCCAACACGCAAGTCTCAAATTTGCTCCTGGTCCCACCTCCAAATCCACCTCCACCTGGCAAGATTCTGCTGTATAAGAGCTATCCAATTAGTACCACTCCCGCTCCTTCTCCTCAGCCCTGGAACTGGACACAATGTACTAATGTAATTTTGTTTACTTTTCCCCCATTATCAGATTACCAATCTCCCAGATGAATACTTTTGGTCTGAAATGAAGCGCCTGCAGATCCTCTATCTCCATGACAACATCATTGGAGACATGAAGAGTGTCAAATCCCTGTTTCCCTGCCCAAGCCTTGTCGTTCTGACCCTGTTTGACACACCAGTTAGCCTTGTCCCAAGATATCGGCATCGCGTTGTCAACTACATCTGGTCTCTCAAAGCCTTGGATAACTTTGTCATTGCAGATGAGGAAATCATTGAGGATTGTCGGAATAGGAAACAATTCAAAGCTTTAAGTCCATATTTCATTATTCATCCCAATGTACCTGCACAGGTTGGTGCCTATGCCTATTGTAGTGAGAAAGAAACAGTTTGGTTTCCACTTGGAAAAATTTGAAAATCAGAAATCATTCAGAAAAAAGAGAACATTATCTTAAAATTGGAGGTAGGCCATTCGGGAGTGATGTCAGAAAGTACTTTTTACACACAAAGGGTAACCCCAAAAGTCTACGAATGTCTGGGGCAAATAGCAGCTTTCAGGACTAAGATTGATAGAGTTTTGCTGGGTAAAGGTTTTTTTAAATTTTGTTTTTGGGATGTGTGTCACAGGCAAAGCCAGCATTTGTTACCTTCAGAAGGTGGTGGTGAGCTGTCTTCTTGAACCACTGCAGTTCATGTGGTGTAGATACACCCACATTACCGTTTTACGTAGTTTTCTGTAGTTGTTTGATTCGAATGAGAGGCTTGCTCGGCCATTTCAGAGGACAGTTAAGAGTCAACAAAATTGCTATGGATCTAGAGTCATATGTGGGCCTGACCGGGTGAGGATGGCGGTTTTCCTTCCCTAAAGGACATTAATGAACCAGATAGGTTTTTACAAAGATCCAGTAGTTTCATCATTATGAATGAGCTTAGCCTTTTATTTCATATTTATTAATTAATTGAATTTAAATCTCTCCCCTCTCCCCCTACCAAGCTGCCCTGGTGGGATTTAATCTCATTTCTCCAGAGCATTAGTCCAGGTCTCTGGGTTACTGGTCCAAAACCACAACCATTATGCTACAATCCCCTCAGAGGGCATTGAGGGACATGGAACAGAGGTGTGAAAATTGAGTTGAGGTACGGCCATGATCTGATTGAATGTTGGAACAGGCTCGACAGGGACTGAATGGCCTCCTCCCCTTCCTGTTATTGTTGAATCTGCTTCCACCATCCTTTCAAGAAGTCCAGATAACAATAACTCGCAGCAATAAAAAAAAAACCTCCTTCTCTCCCCTTGGTTCTTTTGCCAATTATCTTAATTCAAGTTACACTCCTGCCGTGGAAATCTTTCTCCTGAATTACTCTGACAACACCCCTCCCAAGAATGGGGCTTGTAAATTATAATTTGAAAACAAAACTTACCCAATAAATAAAATCATTGAGAGCTAGGGGAGAATCTGAGAAAGATAAGACTGGACTTAAAAATGGGTATATGATTTGTTCTCAGTCGGATCTGCTAGGAAAACTGTATTGTCCCTGCTCATTCCAGTTATTTAAAATTGAGGCATTTAGACAGCTAATAGTTCAAAAGGTGTAAGTGAAGATTTGAGTGATTTCACTCGGGATGTCCTGCTGTACTCTTTGTCTTACCTCACCACTTCCCTTTCTCTGTAACCACCTTGAGTTCCAAGAATCCTCTGAGGCCTCTGCTCTTCTCCAATCTGACATTTGCACATTTTACGTTCCATTGCTCCACCACTGGCAGCTGTGCATTCAGCTGCCTGGTCCTAAATTCTGGATTTCCCTCCCTAAACCTCTCCACTGCTTTTCTGCTTTAGCACGGTCCTTAATAACCCCCCCTCCAACTTTGACTAATTTTTTGATCTATTGTTCTAATGTCTCCTTCTTTTGCTCAATTTGACCTTTTTGCCTGATCACTTGAGAAGAAAGTTCCTGAGACATTTTATCACATTAAGGATGATATATAACTATCAGTTTTTGTTGCTGTATGAACAAGCACCTTAATTCTCCCTGAAATAGAATCACGATTGGTGTTTTTACCTCTCACATAGACCTCGACCTGGCAGGATGAGTTAAATCAAATAAAGGATCTCATCTCTACCATCAACAACATTCTTGCCCATCACTCTGCAGTGCTCATCCTTCAGCGATGGTCCCGTGGATTCTTGACCAGAAAAAAGTTGAGGTATTGATTAATTTGTGTGTTCGCCCATGATCTCTCTGCTCGATGACCTACATTGGCTCCCAGTCCACCAACACCATGATTTTAAAATTCTTATCCTTGTGTTCAAATCTTTTCATGACCTTTCCCTTCCCTATCTCTATCTGTCTCTATCCCTCTCTATCCCTATCTATCTCCTCCAGCCCTACATCCCTCCAAGATCTCTCCACTCTTCCATTTCTGGCCTGCTGAGGATCCGTGATTTTAATCACTCCACCATTGGTGGTTGTGCCTTCAGCTGCCGGGGCCCTAAGTTCTGGAATTTCCTTGCATCTCTTGATCTCTTCTTGCAACGGCTCCCAATTGCCCTTCCCAAGGGAAATTAGGGATGGGCAATAAATGCTGGTCGAGCCAGCATACCACCTAAGGAGGTATTTCATAACTCTCAACAAAGCTATATTCCATTGAGAAAGAAAGACTCTACAGCAATCGTGGCTAACTAAGGAAGTTAATGATGGTGTCAAATTGAAAAAAAGGCATAAAATGCTGTGAAGATTAGTGGTAGGCCAGAAGATTGTGAACATTTTACAAAAAGGCAAAGGATGACTAAAAGAATAATAAAGAGTGAGAAATTAGATTTAAAGAAAAAATCTTTCATGGGATGTGTGTGTCACTGGGCCAGCAATTGTTGCCCTGTCCTAATTGCCCTTGAACTGAGTAACTAGCTTGGCTATTTTAGAGGCCAGTTGAGAGTCAACCACATTGCTGTGAGTCTGGAGTCACATGTAGGTCAGACCAGGTAAGAATGGCAGATTTCCTTCCCTAAAGAACATTAGTGAACTAGATGGGCTTTTACAGCAATCAATGATAGTTATCATGGTCATCATTGTTGAGGTTAGCTTTATAATTCCAGATTTATTAATTGGATTTAAATTCCACCAGCTGCTGTTGTGGGATTTGAACTCATGCCCACAGGGTATTAGCCTGGGCCTCTTGATTACTAGCCCCAAAGACATTACGAGTACCAGTACCAATATGAGTCTGGGGAATTAATAATGGGAAACGAGGAAATGACAGAGATTTTGAACAAGTATTTTGTATCTGTCTTCACAGTAGCAGGCACAAAAAAGCATTCCAAGGATATTAGAAAGTTAAGGGGCAAAAGGGACGGAGAAACTTAAAGCAATCACAATCACTAAAGAAAGTGTACTTGGGAAACTAATGGCACTAAAGGCTGACAAGTTCCCAGGACCTGATGGCCTACATCTTAGGGTCTTAAAAGAAGTGGCCACAGAAATAGTGGATGCATTAGTTGTAATTTTCTTCCTAAATTCCCGAGATTGTGGAAAGGTCCTAGTGGTTTGGAAAACCACAAACGTAAAACTATTCAGGAAAGGAGGGAGATAGAAAGTAGGAAGCTGTAGATCAGTTAGCCTAACATCTGTCATTGGGAAAATGCTGGAATCCATTATTAAGGAAGTTGTAGCAGGACATTTAGAAAATCATAATACAACCAGGCAGAGTCAACATGGTTATATGAAAAGGAAATTGTGTTTGACAAATTTATTGGAATTCTCTGAGGATGTTACAAGTAGGGTGGATAAAGGGGAACCAGTAGATGTAATGTATTAGGAACCAGTATTTGGATTTCCAAAAGGCATTCAATAAGGTGTCACAGAAAAGGTTACTACTACACTAAGAGTTCACAGTGTTAAAGGTAGTGTTTAGCATGGATAGAGGATTGGCCAACTAACAGGAAACTGAGAGTCAGGATAAATGGATCATTTTCAGGTTGGCAAACTATAACTAGTGGAGTGCCACAGGGATATTGCTGGGGCCTCAACTATTCACAATTTATATTAATAACTTGGATAAAGGGACAATGTAATTTAGACAAATTTGCTGACAATACAAAGATGGGTAGGAAAGCAAAACGTGAGCAGAACACAAATTCTGCAAAAACATATAGATGTGTGAAGTGAGTGGGCAAAAATTTGGCAGATAGAGAATAATGTGTGAAAATGTGACTTGTCCACGTTGGTATGAAGAATAGGAAAGCAAAATGTTATTTAAATAGGAAGAGACTACAGAATGCTGTGTTACAGAGAGACCTGGGTGTCTTTGTACATGAATCACAAAAAAATGAGTATGCAGACACAGCAAGTGATTAGGAAGGCAAATGGCATGTTGGCCTTTATTGCAGGGGGGATGAAATATAAAAATGAGTAAGTCTTGCTACAGCTGTACAGGACATTGCTGAGACCGTAGCTGGAGTACTGCATATGGTTTTCTTGCATTGGATATACTTGCATTGGAGGCAGTTCAGAGAAGATTCACCAGGTTGGTTCCTGGGATGAGGGGTTTGTCTAATGAGGAAACATTGAGCAGGCTGGGCCTATACTCAGTGCACTTTAAAATAATGAGAAGTGATCTTATTGAAACATATAAGGTTATTAGGGGGCTTGACAGTGTAGATGTTGAGAGAATGTTTCCCCTTCTAGGAATCTAGAACTAGGGGGCACAGTTTCAAAATAATCAGCCTCCCATTTAAGACAGGGACGAGGAGGGATTTCTTCTCTCAGAGGGTCATTAATTTTTGAAATTCTCTATCCCAGAGAGTGGTGAAGGCTGGGTCATTCAATATATTCAAGGCTGAGTTAAAAGGACTTTTGATCTACAAGGGAGTCAAGGGTTCTGGAGGACAGGCAGGAAAGTGGAGTTGAGGCCACAATCAGATCAGCCAGGATCTTATTAAATGACGGAGCAAGTTCAAGAGGCCAAATGGCCAGTGGGGCAGGCCAGGCCGGAGGGTAGGCCAGTGGGGCAGTGTGTACCTCGTTTTTCCAACGAGTGCCTAGCTGCCCTCTTGGAGGAGGTGGCAACGTGGCGGGAGGTCCTTCTTCCAAGGGAGGGGAGGCGGAGGCGGAGGCCTCACCACCTGACCAAACGTGCATGGGAGGAGGTGGCCGAGATTGTCAGCTCCCATGATGTGGTGTGACGCAAAAGATTCAATGATCTCCTGTGCTCAGGAAGGGTGTGTACCATGTTGCCTCAAGTCACTTAATGCAGCTGTCACCCTTTCCCCCAAACCAACCCACCCGCCCCCCAAACCCCCCAACCCCCCCACCTCCCCAGCAACCCTGAGTACAGGAACAGCATTGAATCCTTCACAGCATGTATCTCTCGCTGGGTGTGCCAGCAGATATTGCCCATGCCCAGTTCACCCTGAGAGGGTTGAGCTAGGATGTGTTCTGCATCTGCAGCATGTGTGACACTGACACCCATGTGATTGTGCCTCCTTGCTTAGCAAAGTAACATCTTGTGGTGCCACATGTGAAAAAGGCAGCACTTGGACAATGGTGCGGGTGGTCAGCCCTGGCTTGTTTGGGTGAGTGTGTGGCAGCTGCGGGGTGACGAAGACCTGGAGCCCTGCAATGTCCCACTCTGGCTGGGTTGGCAGGGATGCGATGGGAATCCAGGTACAGGCTGGACTAATCAATGCTCTTCTCTCCTTTTCAGGAGAAGACTGCGCACAATGCCGCAGAACGAATGCGGACTGGTGGAGGCCAGGCCCAGTTGGCCGTCCTAACAGCTTACAAGCAGCAGGCCATGGACCTGGAGAGGCACCATGCGCCCAGGTCCACCAGTGGCGGTGAGGCTGGGGTGCCAATGGGGAGTATGTTTGGCGAGCACTCAGGTCACCATGTGTGTCCCAACAGCCATGGCACTGCTGAATGCTCAGTGATTGAAGTTAGCAACACGGGTTTACCATTGATTATAGAAGGATGAGCGCATAATGATGCGGGGGCACACAAGTTGACATTGTCTGCACTGCAACTAATCAATTCAGCATCACCGGACCAGGGCTGAGAGGAGGAGGCAGAGTGCCCACCTCTCATCCCTGAGGACCCAGAGGAAATCCACTCACCAGCATCACACCATCTCAGCCAGGCAGGCACCAGCGCAGATACTCGTACCTCGGTGGGAATTAGATATTCGGCTAGTGTCCCAGGGCATGGCGGTGAGGGCACTTCACACTCGCTTGAGGTGTGGGCAGAGATAGAGAGTCCCCAGGGCGCTGGCAGTCGGAGGACTGCTGGGGACCAGGTACATGCTCAGTTGGTGGCTGATGATGTGCCTCTGGAGTCATCCGTGAGGCAGCGAAAGGGTATGTGGGATGATCTGGCGAAGATACATGGGGCTATGCATGACATGGTGCTCGTGCTTGAGGAGTCCACACGGAGCATCCCTGATGCAATGAGCCTCATTGCTGAGCGCCATGCTTCCTCCATGGATAGAGTGGTGACTCTCGTGGAGAGGTTCCTCCAGGAGATCAATCGGAACCTCCTGGAGTTGCGCTTGGACCTGTAAGTCCTCACAGCGGCATTGACCTCAGCTGGTTATTACCCGTGTGGGAGATGGTTTGGGCACCAAGTTTTCCAGCTCGGTGCCCATCCATCTACGATGAGCAGGGAGGTCCAAAGCAACCTCACGTCAGCGCAGTAGCTGCCTGTCGTCCAGGCGGGGCTCCTCTCAGGGCGCTGCGGATGAGGGCAATAGCTCCTCCTTCGCTCTGCCAGTGACCATGGCATCTGATGAAGCTGTGCTGACTGGGGAGATGCCAGTCGTGGAACTGGCCGCTCCCTCAAATGCTCCGTGGGCCAAAGGACGTCCGCCAAGGTCATCGAGGCCAACAGGACAGCACAGTGAGCAGGCTGTCTCAAATGCCAGTGCCAGCGAGGGGACAGCACCTAGATGTAGCACCCGTAAGCGTAAATTTAAGGCACCTTGGGCACACCACGGGTTTCTCACTGGTGCTTTTATGTTGGTCCATAGTAGTTTCTGGAAGACTTGGTGTGATGTCCAACACCTTTTCTTTTGGCTTTATGAAGTTACATTTGTTCCCTCAATAAATTTTGACATGTTGCCATGCCTCAGGGTGATTCCTTACTTCTGCAAGCGGACGGGAAGCCATGATGTTATGAGTGAGTTGTTTGACATTGACCTTTGTTGACAAGGGCCTTAGTTAATGTTATATCCAGGTTAATTTAGCACTCAGGTGTCGAGTGTGGAGCCTGCAACCCTGGCGTGTGTTGAAGGCCTATCTGTGGTGTGCTAGCTGAAGGTTCTTTGGACTAAAGCCTCCCGGGTGTCCCTGCCTCCCTGGAGTATGCCCGGGTCAGTGTCTACCCCCTCAGCGTTCTCCTGTGTGTGCTCATCCTCGGACTCACTGCTGGACTCATCGTGTGCATCCGGAGCAACTGCATCTATGTCTTTCTCGTCCACTGCATCCCCCCCCTTTCCAGCGCCAGATTGTGGAGAGTGCAGCATGCAACCACTATCACTGAGACACGATCTGGGGGGTACTGGAGTGTGCCCCCTAAGCAGTCCAGGCATCGGAAGCGCATCTTGAGAAGACCGATGGTTCTCTCCACCACAGCCCTTGTGGGGGTGTGGCTCCTATTGTACCGCTGCTCAGCTTCTGTTCTTGGATGGTGGAGAGGCGTCATGAGCCACCTCCTGAGGGAATAGCCCTTGTCACCCACCAGCCATCCATCCAGCCGGGCTGGAGCACTGAAGAGCCCCGGCACCTGGGAATGTCTGAGGATGTAAGCGTCATGGGAGCTGCCTGGGTATCTTGCACAGACTTGTAGAATCAGCATCCTGTGATCACACACTATCTGGACTCCACTTCATGGAGTGGAAGCCCTTCCTGTTGACCAAGGCACCGGGCTCACCCGCTGGCGCCTTGATGGCCACATGTGTACAGTCTATAGCACCCTGGACACGGGGGAAGCCAGCAATGGCCGCGAGGCCTCTGGCTCACTGTGTCTGGCTTGCCTGGTCCCAGCGGAAGTGGATGAAGGTCAATGCCCGTCTGAACAGAGCGTCTGTAACCTGTTTGACACAAGTGTGCACAGCTGATTGGGAGACACCGCAGAGATCACCCACCGACCCCTGGAAAGAGCCGGAGGCATAGAAGTTGAGGGCAGCAGTGACCTTTAGAACCACTGGCATGGGGTGCCCACCCACACAGTTTGTGGAGATCTCAGGCCCAATCATCTGACAGTTGGAGGTGACTGTCTCCCTCGAGAGACGGAGCCTCCTTCGGCACTGGACCTCAGACATATTGAGGTAGCTGCTTCGCCGCCTCTATACCCTGGCAGCAGGATAGTGGCATCTTCTGAGGCCCCTTCCGCCTTGGACTATCTCTTGGCCCTGCAACCCTTGTGCCTGCGCCTCACCTCCCAAAGGTGGCTCCCCTGGAGACTGAATGTGGACTCCTGGCCTCCTCCCCCTTCTGGCCCTCCCTTTCCCCTCAGAGGAGGTGCCTCCAGTGGAGAGCACAACTCCCATTCCCAGGCTAAGGGAAGGCTTCCTGAAAGCTGCAGGCCCCAAAATGATCTTTAATGTAGAGCCCTGACCAATGTTTTCACTCCTGTCCAAGCAGCTGGTATGAGTTTTGAAGTATTCCTGCTCACACAGGCAAGTATTAGTAACTTTCACACTTAAATACCTGAAAGATCACATTCACGACCCCACTCACCCCTTTTATCCCGTCCATGGATGAGGTTTATACAAATGTCTCCTTCCTGCCTGCCCATTGTGCCCGTGCAACGCCCTGAAGATCGCACGGGCTGTGAAAAATCTTATTCAGTTGTTGCCTCAAGGGCCTTAACTGGCCCATTAATTGATGGCGGGCGTGCATACGAATTTACAGTGCACCCGCCTTCCCAAATATCGCGATGGCGCGCGGTGACATTGGGACGCACGCCTGACGTTACCACGCGCCATTTTACACGTTGGCATGGGGGGCCCGCCCCCACACACCAGCGGGAAAGTTCTGCCCATAGATTTGCATCTGATAACCTTTCACAATCATGGGACATTCTAAAGCACTTTACAGCCAATGAAATGCCTAGCATAGTCACTGTTGTGATCAAGGAAATACAGAACACAATTTACACAAAAAACAGCATGATAATGGCCCGATTATCTGTTTTAGTGATATTAGTTGAGGGATAAATATTGGTCCAGGACACTGAGGAGAACTCCCCTGCTCTTCTTCAAATAGCACCATGGCATCTTTTGCATCCATCTGAAAGGAAGGACAGGGCTTTGGTTTAAAATCTCATTTAAACCAATACAGCACTCCCTCACTACTGCTTTTCTGATAGTGCAGTGCTCCCTCAGTACTGCCCATCAAACGCTCCAGCAGTACCTCTGTACTGCCCCTCCAACACTGCAGCTCTCCCTCAATACTGCCCCTCACACAGTGCAGTGCCCTCTCAGTACTGACCCTCCGACAGTGCAGCACTCCCTCAGTACTGACTCTCTGACAGTGCAGTACTCCTTCAGTACCACTCATCAAACACTTCAGCAATGCCTCAGCACTGCCTCTCCAACAGTGCAGTGCTCCCATCAGTTTGGCCCCTCTGACAGTGCAGTACTCCCTCAGTACTGCCCCTCCGACAGTGCAGCACTCCCTCAGTACTGATCCTTTGACAGTGCAGTCCTCCTTCAGGATAGCAATAGGAGTGTCAGTTTGCGTATGTGTTTGAACCCAAGGCCTCTGAGGTACAAGCAAGAGTGCTACCCACTAAATCAGGACTGACATACAGTCTCTGGTGGTACACTGAAGGGGGTCCCTTAGCCTTGCCTTTTTCCAAAATGTAGGTCAGTTACCTGAATGGAGGTGTATGTTGAAGGAGAAGACCCTCCATATAGAGCAGGAAGGAAGTCTGTTCCTTGTCTGTAATGTGGCTCAGAGACTCAGGGACAGTGTCGAATTTCCACATGTGCTAGGGAAACCAGCTGACTACTTGTGGGTGATGTTCAATGCCAGCTAGATACCATCGTCATCACCAGCAACATTTAATGATGTTTTGTTTCATGATAGAATCTTACAGCACAAAAAGAGGCCATTTAGCCCATTGTGCCTGTGCTGCTTCTTTGAAGGAGCTATCTAAATAATCCCATTTCCCCTGCTCTTTCCACATAGTCCTCCAAAATTTTTTCAAGCATTTATCCAATTCCCTTTTGATAATTATTAAAAATCTGCTTCCACCACACTTTCAGGCAGCACATTCCAGATCACAACAATTCATTATGTAAAAACATCTCTCAACATATTCCCTCTGGCTCTTACAATTAGCTTCAATTGTCCTTCTGGTAACAGACCCTCCTGTCATTGGAAACAGTTTCTCCTTATTTACTCTAACAAAACATTTCATAATTTTGAAGGGCTCTACTAAATCTCCCCTTAGACTTCTCTGCTTGAATGAGAATGTTGTCATCATTCTATTTAAAAACTGGAATTTGTAGTAACTGGTACTGGAACACTAATGTTATGTTTTTTTTTGTTTTATTTTACTAAACCAGAGCTGCCTCAGCTGTACATAAGCAAAAAGATTTGCCAAGTAAAGAGATGAATGCAGAGTTATGTAGCCGGGGTATCCACGTACTGGAGGATGGTAGTATATGGGTGAGTGAGCACCATGCTGGGAATATACATCAGGGACTTTTACAAATTAGAAGTTATGTTTTTACCTCCCACAAGTAACGTTAAGTCTCTGTATCAACACTATGGCCTGAACTTTCACTTCCTGGTCGGGAGTGCAGACACGGGACATTTCCCGACTCTGCCAACCCAACCCAGGAAAATAAGAGGCCCAGAAGGTCAAATCTTTGTTCTGGGGGGGTGGGGGCATGGGCTGGATTAGAAGTCGCATCCACCACGCCAGGACTGAGTGCGGAGGCTGTTGGGTGAGGAGATGGACTGGCTGGAAGCCTGCCTCTGTGTACCATCCATGGCAACCCATGCCAAATCATTCCCCTTTACCCATCCACAATGGCCCCTCATATCGCCATGTCACCCTATTCTTCTCTACTCACCCACGTCGGCCCTCATACCCCCATGCTGTCCCGTGCCCCCTCCACTCATCCTCATGGCTCTTTATAGCCCCTGTGCCAATTTAATGCCAACCTATGCCCTCAACCCACCACCTTTTGCCCTTACCCCCTCCATACAACTCAACTGGTATCCACAATGGGAAAAACTCAGGAACCGTGCTGACATAAAATAAAGCTGTGTCTATTGATGATGTCACATTAAAAAAAACACTCTCATTGATTAAAAAAAAGTTCAATGCATTGAAATTCCTTCAAATAATCTCTTATGAAAACAAGCAGTTCTATTCTATATCCATTTGGAGCTGTCAATCAAACTGTTCACTTAATAGGTATCCCTCTGTGATAATGTTAGGTTGTAAAATCAGTCATGCAGCGCAAATTATATCATGATAACCCTCAGTCTTATGTCAACAGAGTAAAATAATAGGCGCAGTATTTCCTTAAACTCCACACATTTTGTTTTCATTTAAAGTCCAGCACAATTAAACCCCTTGAAAGTTTTAACAGTTCCAGTGAACTTTGACAGTTCTTTTGAATTCTGACTGTTCTTTGACAACTTTGACATTCTTTGACAATTCTTTGCCAGCTTTGACACTCCTAGTAACCGTTGATCATTCTTTTGATTTTTGACAGTTCATTTGGGTTTTGACAGTTCTTTGACAGCTTTGACAGTTCCAATGCGTTTATGCATGTTTTACACACAATCATGTTTGCTGCTAACAGCCCCAAAGGGCACATAACTAAATGTGTCCTGGGATCATATTGGAAGGGGCATCTTACCCTCTAAAAGTATACCCTGGTTATCCAAACGAATCCACAAGGCTCAAACCTGCTCCTACCAGGTCTAATCTCCACACTTTAGGTTTCAGACATCTACCTCACCAAAATCATGCATGAGTGGGGGCAACTGCTGATTTATATGGGAAGCTGCCTCTGGGAACAGGAATGTGCTATTTAAAATCTGCGCCCACTCTCTCCATCACCCCCCAGTGAAAATAGTGGAGGCTGGGTTTGGGGGATGGAGTTCTGGATTCAGGTCTCTGCCTGCATTTTCACGTATTGCATGAAAATTTAAGCCTATATATCTGAACACTGGGCAGTTAGGTGTATCAGAGCACTAGACGGGTGTGTATCAGAGCACCAGATGGGATTGTGTATCAGAGCACTGGATGGGTGCGTATCAGAGCTCTGGATGGGACTGTGTATCAGAGCACTTGGTGGGACTGTATATCAGAGCACTGGATGGGTGCATATCAGAGCTCTGGATGGGACTGTGTATCAGAGCACTGAATGGATGTGTATCAGGGCACTGGATGGGTGTGTATCAGAGCAGTGGACTGTGCATCATGCACTGGACTGGGTGGGACTGTATATCAAGGCACTGGGTGGGACTGTGTATCTGGGCACTGGGCGAGACTGTGTATTTGGGCACTGCGTGGGACTGTGTTTCTGGACACTGGGCGAGACTGTGTATCAGGGCGCTGGGTGGGACTGTGTATCAGGGCACTGGGTGGGACTGTGTATCAGGGCACTGGGTGGGACTATGTATCTGGGCACTGGGTGAGACTGTGTATTAGGGCCTTGGGTGGGACTGTGTATCTGAGCACTGGTGGGACTGTGTATCAGGGCACTGGGTGGGACTGTGTATCTGGGCACTGGGCGAGACTGTGTATTAGGGCCCTGGGTGGGACTGTGTATCTGAGCACTGGTGGGACTGTGTATCTGGGCACTGGGCGAGACTGTGTATCTGGGCGAGATTGTGTATTTGGGCACTGGGTGGGACTGTGTATTTGGGCACTGGGCGGCATTGTGTATCTGGACACTGGGTAGAACTGTGTATCTGGACACTGGGCAGAACTGTGTGTCTGGGCACTGGGTGGGACTGTGTATTTGGGCACTGGGTGGGACTGTATATCTGGGCACTGGGCAAGACTGTGTATTAGGGCCCTGGGTGGGACTGTGTATCTGAGCACTGGTGGGACTGTGTATCTGGGCACTGGGCGAGACTGTGTATCTGGGCACTGGGCGAGATTGTGTATTTGGGCACTGGGCGGGACTGTGTATCTGGGCACTGGGCGGGACTGTGTATCTGGGCATTGGGTGGGATTGTATATCTGGGCACTGGATGGGATTGTGTATTTGGGCACTGGGCGGAACTGTGTATTTGGACACTGGGCGGGACTGTGTATCTGGGCACTGGGCAAGATTGTGTATTTAGGCACTGGGCGGGACTGTGTATCTGGGCACTGGGCGGGATTGTGTATTTGGGCACTGGGCGGGACTGTGTATTTGGACACTGGGCGGGACTGTGTATCTGGGCACTGGGCGAGACTGTGTATCTGGGCACTGGGCGGGACTGTGTATCTGGGCACTGGGCAGGACTGTGTATCTGGACACTGGGCAGAACTGTGTATCTGGGCACTGAGTGTGACTGTGTATCTGGGCACTGGGCAGGACTGTGTATCTGGACACTGGGCAGAACTGTGTATCTGGGCACTGGGTGGGACTGTGTATTTGGGCTCTGGGTTGGGGACAGTTGAATTGTAGTTTCAATCCCATGGGTTTAATTGTGTTATTTGAATCTGTGTGCGTTTCTCTGCCTTTACATTTCACAGCACAGTAAGCGGAGCTGGTGGAGATGGGAAACAGCCCGGGATCTTTTCATCTGCAGCAGGTTTAACTTGGAGAGTTGCTGGCGATGTAAAGTTTGAATTTATTTCCCATTGGTATTGTTTAATTTAACTGGTATAGTTACAGAATTGAGATTGAGGAATTACAAAATCAAGTCCAGTCTTTATCTCCAGATATTTTTCAAAATGCCTGAAATGATTTATTATGAATGTTTGTTTAATTGTAGATTTTTTTTCAGTACATGTGGTAATGAAATTGTCTTATTGATTATCTAGGCAGTGGGGAGCAGCAACAAGCAGGATGATCAGTGCAGTGCTGTCCATTTAGAGATAGATAAAAACAAACTGAACTTTGACTTGCTGGAGGTACATCTGATTTCATGAGCTGTTTATCTGGTTGTTTGATGCAAGGGCTGAAATTTTACTGACCACGACGATGTCAGGGCCAAATCAGTGTCCCAAGCCCGTGCCAGGAGGCAGCGGGATTATGGAAGCTATTTTACTATGGCAGCCAATATGAGGCTGTACTAGGGTCACTGTCCATGAAAGGACAGCTGCCTGCCTCTCTGAACTGCCAACTCAGCGGGCCAGAATCTCTGCCTTCTTGTCAGTGGTGCCAATAGCAATGGCAGTGCTGAGCTGCAAGGGGTAAGAGAGGTGCCCTCGCAGCTAAGTAGGAACTTATATTTCTGTGCTAGGGCCAGGCAGGCATGCCCTGGTGATCAGAGAGGGTAGCCCCTCCAGCGGTGGTGCCAGTGCTTCTGGTAGGCCCCTCCATGGGCCCTGGAGTGATGTGAAAGAAAGGCCCTTCTCCACCTCGAGGAAGCCACTGTGAGGCTGCTTTGATTTACCTGGCAGTCTCCCACACAGCAGGGGCTGTCCTGACATTAACAAAACACTGGCCCGGTCAGAAAAGAACCGTCATTTGACCTAATTGGGTTAATTGGCCACCTGCTAAGTTTTTATTCATTTAGGTCCTGATGAGAAAGCAGATTATTAACTATACTGCAAGTAACAATCCTTAATTTTAAAGAGAAATTGAAGATAATTTATGGACTCAATTTCACCAAGGAAACAGATTATCTCAGATCTTGCAATTTTATATTTACTGAATTCAAAGAATTAATTGAAGTAAGAATGTTCTGTGGTTCAATTTCTCAGCACAATCCTTTCATAAAAAGCTGTTGCTGAATTACCTGGTGACGGTGGTACAGGCCGTCCCATTGGGGTTGACCGGGAAGGGAGGAGTGTGTGAATTATCAAGCCCCACTACTCCGCAGGCTGGACCATTAATTTAAATGTTTCATTTTCTCACCGAAATGGTCAGTTGTGTACCTATACCTCTAGTACCCAGAAGAAGAGGCTCTGACCAGGCTTCTTTCAAAAACTCAGAGTGATTAATTAATTTTAAAACAAAACTTCTTTTAACGAGTTGCCAGTACTGGTTAACACACAATTGTAATCGGGAAAAAAGCAAAAAACTGCGGATGCTGGAAATCCAAAACAAAAACAAAAATACCTGGAAAAACTCAGCAGGTCTGACAGCATCTGCGGAAAGGAACACAGTTAACGTTTCGAGTCCGAATGACCCTTCAACAGAACTAAGTAAAAATAGAAGAGAGGTGAAATATAAGCTGGTTTAAGGTGGGGTGAGACAAGTAGAGCTGGATAGAGGGCCAGTGATAGAGGGCTACCTATCAATGGCCCTCTAACTGTTTTATACCTAAACTACTCATTATGTTCTGAAAAATTTTAGGCATAAAATTGGAACCTTGATCCGTCTGGTTCTCTACCCGTAATCCATATCGAGTTTAAAAATTGGGTTAGCTTCTCTACCACTACCTTAGCCGTAATGGTCCTTAAAGGGATGTTCTTTGGAAATCGAGTTAGCATTTCCATAATAGTAAGGATATACTGGTGTAAAGGCAAAATACTGCGGATGCTGGAAATCTGAAACAAAAACAAAAAATGCTGGAAAAACTCAGCAGGTCTGACAGCATCTGCAGAGAGAAAGACAGAGTTAACGTTTCGAGTCCGTATGACTCTTCTTCAGAGTTTTCCCCGATATATTAGTGTCCTGCTTTTGTTTTTGGTAACGGTCCCACACAGTCTGCTAACACTCTACTGAATGGTTCCTCAAAAACTGGTATAGGAATTAAGGGTGCCAATTTGATTGCATGTTTCGGTTTTCCTACCATCTGACACATATGGCACATTTTACAAAACTGCACCACATCCTTTTGAAGACCGGGCCATTAAAACTGCCGGATTATCTGCACTTGAGTTTTCCGTATCCCAAATGTCCTGCCATAGGAACTTAATGTGCTATCTATAATATTTCTTTACAATATTTGGGCGGTACACTACCTGATGAATAAGCATCCACTCCTCATCTGCAGGTCTGTGAGGAGGTCTCCACTTTCTTATTAGAATTCCATTTCTAATATAATATCATTCTGGAACCGACTGAGCCTCATCCTCAGCTTGGGCTGATTGTGCTATCTTACTTAACTCTTGATCAGCTTGTTGAGCTTCAACTATAGAAGATTTGTTAAACATCCCTTTTGGATTATCTAAGTCTTTAAAGAAAGTTTCAGCCAACTGAATATCTGCCTGTGGTATCACTTTGACCTTTGATGATGAACTTTGCTTAGCCATTGCTCGGGTCATCACACACAAAGGAAAAATTCCTGGAACCTTTTCCTGTAACTGCTCCGTCTCTTTAACCTCACTTGGGTTTTCTGTAATTATGGGAGAATCTACTACCTTCGCTCCGGCTAAATCATTTCCCAGGAGTAAATCAACTCCATCTACAGGTAACTGCTGTACAACCCCTACCGTCACTGTCCCTGACAATAGGTCACATTCCAAGTGCACACGGCGCAAAGGTACGGGTATATACTCCCCACCAATACCATTGACTAAAACTTTGGCTTTTAATGCGCTCTCTGGTGAAAAAGTTTTGCCTTTCCCCAGCAAAAGTGGCTCCTGTATCTCTAAGTATGACTATAGGTTCAGCTGTCTCATTTGAGGAATAAGGAGTTACTTTTCTCCTCGACAAAAAATCCAATGCTCATGTATCTCATTCACCTCTCCTGAACTCACAGCAGTGTTCACACTCGGACTCACAACTGCAGTTAATGCTACAACTTGATCTGTTGGACTTTCAGTTGGGGCTCCTTTTCCTGAATCACCCTTACCCACCCCAGTAAGTCCCATGGATTTCCCACGCAACTTCCAGCAATTGGCACGAACATGTCCCACCTTGTTACAATGGAAATACTTAGGTCTTCGAATCTCACTTCCACCCTCAGCACCTTCCTTTCTGGCCTGAGGAGGAGTTTCTGGGGAATTCCCAGCTGTCTCTTCTCTTCCCTGGTACCTGCCTTCCTTTCACCTTCCCAACTTCTATCCTTCTCGGGTTTGTGGGGATGACAGAAAAAGGGCTTAGACTTATGGACCAGCTCATAATCGCCAGCCATCTCCACTTCCTGTCTAGCTGTTTTAACCCTCTGATTTTCAACGTGGATTCTAATTACTGGAGGAAGTGAATTTTTTAATTCTTCCAAGAGAATTATTTTTGTAAGAGATTCATGCGTTGTCTCTACCTTTAATGCCCATATCCAACAGTCAAAATTACTTTGCGTTATCCTCTCAAACTCATAAAGGTCTGCCCAGGCTGTTTCCTTATATTCCAAAATTTCTGCCTGTATACCTCAGGGACCAACTCATATGCACTAAGAGTAGCCTTTTTTACTGCATCATAATCCATCGATTCCTCTTCTGGAAGTAAAGCATAAATATCGTATCTCAATAGACCAACCTACTCTATAAGAGTAATGTCCAGATTTTGTTTGGCCGCTTCATTTGCTTCGCCACCTTCTCAGACGAGATAAAGAATGCCTCTCCATCACTTCCCTCAAACTTTGGAAGAGCTTGCACAAATTTAAACATTTCCCCACCAGGCTTTGTGTTGAAGGTTTTTTCATCATCAGAACGTTCCTCAGCACCTGAGGCCTCTCTTGAGGTCCAGCTTTTTAAGCCGGTTTTCCCTTTCTTGTTCCTTCTCTCTCTCCTTTGCCTCTCTTTCTTTATCCTTCTCCCATGCCTGAAATTCCAGTTCCAGTTTCCTAAATGGTCTTGCTCTTTCCATTTCTGCCCTTTCTCTTTCCTTTTCTATTTCTTTTGCCTTCAGCCTATTCAATTCCAATTCTCTTTCTTTTTCTTCCCTTTTCTTTTTCTTTTTCCTCAAATTCACATTTTCTCAGTTCCTTTTTGCATTTAAGTTGCTTCATTCGCAACTGGATCTTAGCTAACTCAATTGACTCACCCACTGGAGAACGTGATCTCTTTGTTATCCCTTCCAGTTTCAAATGTTATGCTATTAACTCAACTATGTCTGTTTTCTTCGCCCCTTTTGGTAATTCTAACTCCAGTTTATCTGCCAATCCCATTAGTTTACTCTTGGTTAATTTCTGTAAATTAGTCAGGATTATATCTTCCATCTGTGAAAAAAGCATTAGCAACTTCCAACACCATTTTAATTTATCAATGTATAAGAAACCTGGTTCCGTCCTTTTATCCCTTACCAATTATTATTCCATGTCCAATCACCTGCTGTCCACATTTCAAATCCCGCAAGAGCCCCCAATTTATGTTATGACCCCAGATGGGAGGAGTGTGCAAATTATTAAGCACCACTACCCTGCAGGCCATACCATTCATTTAAATGTTTAAGTTTCTCACCAAAATGGCCAATTGTGTATCTATACCTCTAGTACCCAGAAGAAAAGAGACTCTGACCAGGCTTCTGTCAAAACTCCAAGTGATTAATTTATTTTAAAACAAAATTTCTTTTAACAAGTTGCAAGTATTGGTTAGCACATAATTGTAATAGGAAAGTATAACTATCTATCTCTTCCTAAAGAATTCCCCCAGCACACACACACAGACAAACAAAGGACACACATAGTCTCTTACAGAGATGGATTTTGGAGGATGGGTGTTATAAAATAAAGGATAAAGTCTGCAGGGTCTCAACGCTGTTGACCTGGAGTTCTCTCGTGTGAAGTCAGGCCACTGGTCCTGGTGGTTGCCTGGAAGTTTTCACCAACTCTCAGCTTTGCTGGTCCAAATGCAGACCAGTTACACTCAGATGAGGGTTCTTGGGCTACAGGTTGATAGCCACATACAACTTTAGGCAAGGTAGAGAGAGAGGGAGCCAGTCAAGGTAGCCTTCCTTCCTCAGCTTGTTCTCCAACAAGACTGCCTTCAAAACAAGCAGGTTCACAACGTAAGTTTGTTCCCTCTCTCATGTGATTACCTTTTTGTCTCCCAGCTTTTCATTAATTAAAGTGCTTTACAGTTCAACACAAACAAACAACTCCTTCTCAAGTACCATATAGGACAGGTGATTTCTTGGAAGCGGCCTGCCTGTTTACAGTTCCAAGGTGAACTGGTTAACACACAATTGTAATTGGGAAGTATAACTCTCTCTCTTCCTAAAGAATTCCCCCAGCACACACACAGACAGACACACAGACAAAGGACACACATATAGAGTCTCTCTGTAGCGATGGGTTTTAGAGGATGGGTGTTATAAAATAAAGGATAAAATCTGCAGGGTCTCAACGACCTTCTTTTAAAAAAATCCCAGATCATTTTCTTTGTTCATTGGATGTGGGCATCACTGGCTAGGCCAGCATTTATTGCATACCTTGTTCAGAATCACATGTAGACCAGACCAGGTAAGGACAGCAGATTTCCAGAACCAGATGGGTTTTTACAACAATCAACAAGACTTTTAATTCCAGATTTTTATTGAATTCAAATTCCACCATCCACTATGGCAGGATTTGAACCCCGGTCCCCTGGAGCATTATGCTGGGTTTCTGGATTACTAGCCCACTGACAATACCACTACGCTATCACCTCCCCTATGCTTTTCTATTTTGTAAAATAAAACTTCAGTCTTGTGAGGTATGATCCTAAATGTGTTTGTCCATATATGTCTGTACATGTGTGTGTGTGTATGTCTGTATATGTGTGTGTATGTCTGTATGTATGTGTGTTTGTGTATGTCTGTATTTGTGTGTGTGTATGTCTGTGTGTGTGTTTATGTCTGTATATGTGTGTGCTTGTCTTTGTGTGTGTGTGGATGTGAGAGAGTGTGTAATATTCCAAGATGGTGGTGGGCCAAGCTTAGCAATAGCCTCATTTAGTGTTAGCTTACTTTAGTTGGTAGTGTTCTTGCTCTGAATGAGAGGGTGTTTTTGAATTCTCACATTAAGATTTCAATATATAATCTGAGCTGATCAAGACTGTGTGTGTGTATGTGTCTGTATATGTGTGTATGTCTAAATATATGTGTGTGTCTCTGTATGTGTGTGTCTAAATATATGTGTGTCTATATGTGTGTTTATCTGTACATGTCTGTGTGTCTGTATATGTGTGTCTGTATGTATATGTGTGTCTGTATATATATATGTGTGTGTATGTGCATGTATGTGTCTATATATGTGTCTGTATGTCTGTATATATATATGTATATGTGTGTGTCTGTATATGTGTGTGCATCTGTCTATGTGTCTGGATGTGTGTGTATGTATGTGTATGCCTGTAAATGTATGTGTGTGTCTGTAGACGTGTGTGTGTGTGTGTGCCTGTATATGTGCATTTGTGTGTCTGTATATATGTGTGTGTTTATGTGTGTGCTTGTGTATGTATGTGTGTGTGGATGTGAGAGAGAGTGTGTAATATTCCAATAATATGGTGGTGGGCCAATCTTAGCCGTGACCTCATTTAGCGTTACCTTATTTCATTTGGGAGTGTTCTTGTTCTGAGTGAGAGGGTGTTTTTGAAATCTCACATTGAGACTTCAGTATACAATCTGAGCAGATCGAGACTCCAGTGTAGTGTTGCCACTTCTGATGAGGGACCTCTACCTGAAACATTCAGCTGTCCTCTTTGTTCACAGAAGCTGTTGGACCTGTTACAGGGTTAGAGCATTTTCTGTTCCAATTTCAATTTGTCAGCTTTTGTGCTTTTCTTTTTATCTCTCTACTCGGCTGTTTATATAATTTGATGATATGTTCACAATCAACAATTATATATTTAACAGCTTATTCTCATTGCATTCTGTTTAGGATCGGTATGAAGCCAATGAAATAACCTCTGGTCTTTACCCAGTCGTTTCACAGTGGAAAATGGAAAATACTCCAAACTTTAAGCCTAACAAAAGCGACATTTTCCAGCCTCGGACATTTAGAGAACCAATGTTTGACCCTAATGAAGGTAACATAGACTTAAAAGAGCATAAACCTCTGGCCAATCAACCCACATAACCATTGTGCTACATGCGTAGTAATACATGATACATCCTACCCCTTTTAAAGAAAAGTTATTCTCTGGATGTGGGCATCTCTGGCAAGGCCAGCATTTATTGCCCATCCCTAATTGCCCTTGAGAAGGTGGTGGTGAGCTGCCTCCTCTAACCGCTGCAGTACATATGGTGTACGTACACCCACAGTGCTGTTAGGGAGGGAGTTCCAGGATTTTAACCCAATAACAGTGAAGGAACAGCTGATTATATGTCCAAGTCGAGCTGGTGAGTGACTTGCAACTGGTGGTGTTCCCGTGCACCTGCTGCCTTGTTCTTCTAGCTTGTAGAGGTTGTTAGTTTGCTCAGTGCCTTCAAAGGAGCCTTGCCAAGTCCCTGCAGTGCATCTTGTAGATGGTACACACTGCTGCTACTGTGCGACGGTGGTGGAGGGAGTGAACATTTGTGGACGTGGTGCCAATCAAGCGGGGCTGCTTTGTCCTGGATGGTGTCAAGCTTCTTGAGTGTTATGGGAGCTGCACTCATTCAGGCAAGTGGAGAGTATTCCATCGCACTCCTGACTTGTGCCTTGTAGATGGTGGACAGGCTTTGGGGAGTCAGGAGATTAGTTACTCTCCGCAGAATTCCAAGCCTCTGACCTGCTCTTGTAGCCACAGTATTTATATGAATGCCATACAGTCATTACAGACACAAGGAGACCGTTCTGCCCATCGGATCCATGCCAGGGCTCTATTGATAACCCCCCAGGATGTTGATAGTAAGGGATTCAGTGATGGTAATGTCGTTGGATGTCAAGGGGAGGTGTTTGGACTCTCTCGTTGAAGATGGTCATCGCATGGCACTTGTGTGTTGTGAATGTTACATACCACTTACCAGCCTAAGCCTGAATGTTTTCCAGGTCTTGCAGTCTTTATTAGTATTGGTACTGCAATATTGGTCTCATTATTTAAGGAAAGATGTAAATGCGATGGAAGCAGTTCAGAGAAGGTTTACTAGACAAATACCAGGAATGGTTGGGTTGTCTTATGAGGAAAGGTTGAACAGGCTAAGCTTATATCCGCTGGCGTTTAGAAGAGTAAGAGGCGACTTGATTGAAACATATAAGATTCTGAGGGGTCTTGATTGGGTGGACGTGGAAAGGATGTTTCTTTCTGTGGGAGAATCTAGAACTCGGGGGTCACTATTTAAAAATAAGGGTCACCCATTTAAGACAAAGATGAGGAGAATTTTTTCTCTCAGAGGTTTGTGAGGCTTTGCAACTTTCTTCCTCAAAAGGCAGTGGAGGCAGAGTCCTTGAATATCTTTAAGGCAAAGGTAGGTAGATTCTTGATAAGCAAGGGGGGTGCAAGGTTATTGGTGGTAGGTGGGAATGTGAGGTTTTGATTACAATCAGATCAACCACAATCTTATTGAATGGCGGAGCAGGCTTGAGGGGCCGAGTGGCCTACTCCTGCTCCTAATTTGTATGTTCATGCATTAATCTTCTGTGAGAGGTGTAAAAATCAGCTGTTAAAAACCCAGACCAATTAAGGAAAGAACTTGTATTCCTATAGTGCTTTTTACAGTGTGTCTCAAAACACTTTACAACCAATGAAGTACTTTTGCAGTATAGCCACTGTTTAATGTAGGAAACGCAGCAGGCAATTTGCACACAGCAAATTCCCACAACAGCAATGTGATAATGGCCAGATAATCTGTTTTAGTGATGCTGGTTGAGGGATAAACATTGCCCAGGACACCAGGGAGAACACCCCTGTTCTCCTTTGCAATAGTGCAATGGCAACTTTTACCTCCGCCTAGGAGAGTCGATGGGCCTCAATTTAACATCTCATCTGGAAGGTGACACCTCCAGACATGTAACATTTCCTCACCACTGGACTGATGTGCCATCCTGGATTGTGGGCTCAATTTTCTGGAGTGGGACTTGAACCCACAACTATCTGACCCTGAGATGAGCCAATTGACCCAGGGCTGATAAATTAGAGGGAGAATAAATTGGTACATACCCATTTAGCTATCACAACTAGTCCACGCTGACACTGACTTATATTGCAGACTGCGTACGTCTTTTATGAATGGTCCTCCGGCCCAGGCAGAAACAGGTCCAACGCTCACTTGAAGGAATAATGCCTCACTGTGCTATGGAGATATACTTCAACAATTTTAACTTGTTGCTTTGCGAATCACAAACATGTCAAACAGGACAATAAATAAATCTGCACAAATCGTGTCGTGATTTTGTGGTTTCGGTTTTTTAAACCCCCTTGCCAACAAATGAAAGTTTAAACACACTTCCTTTCCCTGCACTAAGATAAAAGCAAAATACTGCGGATGCTGGAAATCTGAAACAAAAACAAAAATAGCTGGAAAAACTCAGCAGGTCTGATAGCATCTGCTAAGAGGAATACAGTTAACGTTTTGAGTCTGAATGACTCTTCATCAGAACTAAAGAAATATAGAAATGTGGTGAAATATAAGCTGGTAGAGGGGGTGGGACAGGTAGAGCTGGATAGAGGGCCAGTGATAGGTGGAGGCAAAGAAGAGATTGCACGCTTGTTTATATCTGTACCAGCTCAGGAATTCAGAATCATAGACTTGGCAGCAGAGAAATGGACTATTCAGCTCAGCAGGACAGTGCCGGTGCTTATTCTCCACACGAGCCTCCTCCCAACCCTCTTCATCTCACCCTATCAGCATATGCTTCTATTCCTTTCTTCCTCTTGTGTGTTTATCCAGCCTCCCTTTAAATGTATCCATACTATTCACCCCAACCCCTCCCTGTGGAAGCGAGTTCTACATTCTCACCACTCTATGAGTAAAGAAGTTTCTTCTGAATTCCCCGATTGGATTTATTAGTGACTGTCTTATATTTATGGCTCCTAGTTTTTCTCTTCCCCAGAATTGGAAACACCTTCTCTGTGCGTACACAGCCTGTCAAACTCTTCCATAATTTTAATGACTTCTATCAGCTCAACCCCACAGCCTTCTCTTTTCTAGAGAAAAGAGCCCTGACTAATTCTGCCTTTCTTGATAGTTTGGAGCCTGTAGTAACAGAATCGTTCTTTCTCTACAGACTTAGTCACAACCCTTCATATGCAATTACATTGCTTATAAAAATAGCTAGATTCAGAAATGCTGCCCTTAAAAAAACACCAAAAAATTGTACAATCAAATCAGGTACAAACTTGTCAAATGTGCTGCTCTTTCTTTGAAATAAATGCTTTTAAATGCTTCTCAGAACCTATCTCTGGGTTCTTGGATTTTGAAATTGATCCATGAGGTAAAGAACATAATATATTTCATAATAATAATCCAGCTGGATACTTTGTGACAGCCACTAGAAGCTCTGTCTCAGAGTCTGCGTATCTGTCGTGAGGATTTGAAGGAGCTCTGCTCCTTTTCACACCGAGATCTGCATTAGGGTTAGGGTGGGGCGCTGATTACTCTCACTGTGGCACAGAAATAGAGAGCTGTTCTGTAGAAATGGGTGAATGTGTTGGGGTAAAATACCCAGCCTCACCAGGAAGGACACCCTGACAGGAGGACAAAACTGAAACAACTTGGCTTTAGTTTAGGAAACCATCCCACGGAGACGCAGAGGTGTAAGAAAACCAATGGGCCAAAGAGGGAGCGATCAGAACGCCTTCTGAACATCCCAGAATAATTCACAGTGAGGAAATTGATTGTGAGATACAGCCAAAAGCTAAGATAAAAGCAAAATACTGCGGATGCTGGAAATCTGAAACAAAAACAGAAAATGCTGGAAAAACTCAGCAGGTCCAACAGCATCTGAAATAGAGTCACATGGACTCAAAATGTTAACTTTGTCTTTCTCTCCACAGATGCTGTTAGACCTGCTGAGTTTTACCAGCATTTTCTGTCTTTGTGTGAGATATAGTCATTTGCCTGTGGGGAAACAAAGCAACCAATTGCTGCACAGGAACATCCCCCATACTGCCTGAGATGAGCAGCCAGTTCACTTTATATCTGATCGTGTTGCCGGAGGGATGAATGTTAGCCCGGAGAGTGGGAAAACTCCCTGCTCTCCTTCCATATATCATCAATCGGACTTTCAACATCTGCCCAAATTAACAGACGGTGTCCAAGTTGAGCATTGAAAACGTTTACATTTAGTTAATACTTTTTTCTAACATCAGGATGTCCCAAAGTGCTTCACAGCCAATGAAGTAATTTTGAAGTGCAGTCATGTAGTAATGTAGGAAATGCAGCAGCCAATTTACGCACAGCAAGCTCCCATGAAATAATGATCAGATAATCAGTTTTCAGTTATGTTGATTGAGGGATAAATATTAGCCAAGACACAGGGGATAACTCGCCTGCTCTGCTTTGAAATAGTGCCATGGGATCCTTTACATCTACCTAAGAGGGCAGTTTAACAACTCACCCAAAAATGACACTTAACACAGTGCAGCACTTCCTCAGTACTCCACCTCAAACTGTGCGATGTTCCCTCAGTACTCCACCTCAAACTGTGCAATCCTCCCTCAGTACTGTCTCTCTGACAGTGCAGCACACCCTCAGTACTGCTCCTCACACAGTGCAGCACTCCCTCAATCCTGCCCCTCTGACGATGCAAAGCTCCTTCAGTACTGCCCTTTGGACTGTGTAGCACTATCTCGCTATTGCCCCCCTGACAGTGTGGCCCTCAGTACTGACCCTCTGATAGTACAGCACTTCCCCATTACTGACCCCCTGACAGTGCAGCACTCCCCCAATACTGACCCTCCGACAGTACAACACTCTCTCAGTACTGACCCTCCAATAGTGCAGCACTTCCTCAGTACTGACCCTCTGACAGTGCAACACTCCCTTAGTACTGACCCTCTGACAGTGCAACACTCCCTCTATTGATTCTCTTACAGTGTGGCCCTCAGTACTGACCCTCTGACAGTGTGGCCCTCAGTACTGACCCTTCGACAGTGCAGCACTCCCTCAGTACTGACCCTCTGAGAGTGCAGCACTCCCTCAACACTGACCCTCCGACAGTGCAGCACTCCCTCAGTACTGACACTCTGACAGTGCAGCACTCCTTCAGTACTGACCCACTGACAGTGCAACACTCCCTCAGTACTGACCCTCTGACAGTGCAACACTCCCTTAGTACTGACCCTCTGACAGTGCAACACTACCTCTATTGATTCTCTTACAGTGTGGCCCTCAGTACTGACCCTCTGACAGTGTGGCCCTCAGTACTGACCCTCTGACAGTGCAGCACTCCCTCAGTACTGACCCTCTGACAGTGCAGCACTCCTTCAGTACTGACCCTCTGACAGTGCAGCACTCCCTCAGTACTGACACTCGGACAGTGCAGCACTCCCTCAGTACTGACCCACTGACAGTGCAGCACTCCTTCAGTACTGACCCTCTGACAGTGCAGCACTCCCTCAGTACTGACCCTCTGACAGTGCAGCCCTTAGTACTGACTCTCTGACAGTGCGGCCCTCATACTACACTGGGAGTGTCAACCTGGTTTTTGCTCTCAAGTCTCTGGAATGGGGCTTGAACCCACATTCTTTTGATTGGAGGCAAGAGTGCTACCCACTGAGACACGACTGAATCTAGAGTCCTAGCAAAGATCACTTCTCACAAATCTCTCAATAGTCCAATTGTTCCACCTCACAGCAAGCCATCACATTCTAATCCGCAGCCTCAACAGCAGCACCAGTGTTTATTATAGGAACATAGGACTTAGGAGCAGGAGTAGGCCATTTGGCCCATCAAGCCTGTCCCACCATTCAATAAGATCATGGCTGATCTGTTTGTGTCTCAGCTCCACTTTGCCATCTGCCCCCCATAACCCTTGGCTCCCTTGTCTACAAAAAATCTAACTTTGCCTTGAATAAGTTCAATGACCCAGCCTCCACTGCTTTCTAGTGAATACTTAACATTTAAAATGTAATATTCCCTAACGTCACACCAGAGAACCAAACTGTCTTTACACCAACCATTTGTGATGACAATTTACAAATACATTATAATGTCACATTGCACGCACTGCCTGTGGCCAGATAAGCTTTTCTTTGCCCTATGCTAACAGTTCAGCTTTGACATACAAGGTAGCTGCTGTAAAATGTGATCCTTAGGGGTTACTCATCTTGGAACAAGAACAAAAAGTGCTGGAAAAACTCAGCAAGTCTGACAGCATCTGTGGAGAGAAAGACAGAGTTAACGTTTCGAGTCCGTATGACTCTTTTTCAGAACTAAAAATGGTGAAATATATACTGTGAGGGGGGGAGGTGGGACAAATGAAGCTGGATAGAGGGCCAGTGATAGGCGGATGCAAAGGATAGATTGCCAAAGATGTCATAAACAAAAGGTCGAAGGGATGTTGATGGTGGTGATACTGGCTAAAGGTGCTAATGGGGACATTAAGGGTAGAAAGCAGGATGAGCAAGTGACAGATGGCCCTAGTGGGGGTGGGTAGGGGGAGGGGACGGTGTGGGAGAAAAGATCGAAATAGGCTAAAAGGTGGGGATAAAACAATGAATGGAAATAAATTTTAAAAATAATAATAATAAAAATAGGTGGGAAAAAATATTTATATACAAAAATTAAAAAATAAATATGTGAAAAAAGGGGATCAAAAAGGGGTGAGGGTGGAGGAGAGAGTTCATGGTCTGAAGTTGTTGAACTCAATATTCAGTCCGGAAGGCTGTAAAGTGCCTAGTCGGAAGATGAGGTGCTGTTCCTCCAGTTTGCGTTGAGCTTCACTGGAACATTGCAGCAGGCCAAGGACGGACATGTGGGGATGAGAGCAGGGTGGAGTGTTGAAATGGCAAGCGACAGGGAGGCCTGGGTCATGCTTGCAGACAGACCGAAGGTGTTCCGCAAAGCGGTCACCCAGTCTGCGTTTGGTCTCTCCAATGTAGAGGAAACCACATTGGGAGCAGTGAATGCAGTAGACCAAATTGACGGAAGTGCAAGTGAAATGCTGCTTCACTTGAAGGGAGTGTTTGGGCCCTTGGAGGAGGGGGTGGGGTGCAAGTAAAAGGGCAGGTGTTGTACCTTCTGCGGTTACATGGGAAGGTGCTGTGGGAGGGGGTTGAGGTGCTCAGGGGTGATGGAAGAGTGGACCAGGGTGGCCCGGAGGGAACGATCCCTATGGAATGCCGACAGGGGGGGTGAAGGGAAGATGTGTTCGGTGGTGGCATCATGCTGGAGTTGGCGGAAATGGCAGAGGATCTTCCTTTGAATGCGGAGGCTGGTGGGGTGAAAAGTGAGGACAAGGAGGACCCTATCATGGTTCTGGGAGGGAGAGGAAGATGTGTGGGCAGAGGCGCGGGAGATGGGTCGGACACGGTTGAGGGCCCTGTCAACAACCGTGGGTGGGAAACCTCTGTTAAGGAAGTAGAAAGACATGTCAGAAGCGCCATTTTGGAAAGTGGCATCATCGGAACAGATGCGATGGAGGCGAAGGAACTGAGAGAATGGGATGGAGTCCTTACAGGAAGCGGGGTGTGAGGAGCTGTAGTTGAGGTACCTGTGGGAATCTGTAGGCTTATAATGAATATTAGTGGACAGTCTATCACCAGAAATTGAGACAGAGAGGTCAAGGAAGGGAAGGGAAGTGTCAGTGACAGACCATATGAAAGTGATGGAGGGCTGAAAATTGGAAGCAAAATTAATAAATTTTTCCAGGTTCAGACGAGAGCATGAAGCAGCACCGAAACAGTCAACGATATACCAAAAAAAGAGTTGTGGGACCCCCTCCTAAGTAGGACTGGAACAAGGAATGTTCTACATACCCCATAAAGAGACAGGCATAACTGGAGCCTAGGCAGGTACCCATAGCGACACCTTTTATTTGGAAGAAGTGAGACGAGTTTAAGGAGAAATTGTTCAGTGAGAGAACAAGTTCAGCCAGGCGGAGCAGAATGGTAGTGGATGAGGATTGTTCAGGCCTCTGTTCAAGGAAGAAGCAGAGAGTCCTCAGACCATCCTGGTGGGGGATGGAGGTGTAGAGGGTTTGGACGTTCATGGTGAAGAGGAGGCGGTTAGGGCCAGGGAACTAGAAATTGTTGATCTGATGTAGGGCATCAGGGGAATCGTGGATGTAGGTGGGAAGAGACTGGACAAGGGGAGAGAGAATGGAGTCAAGATAGGAAGAAATGAGTTCTGTGGGGCAGGAACAGGCTGACACGATCGGTCTACTGGGACAGTCCTGTTTGTGGAATTTGGGAAGGAGGTAGAAGCGGGCTGTCCGAGATTAGGAGACTATGAGGTTGGAAGCTATGGAGGGAAGATCTCCAGAGGAGATGAGGTCAGTGACAGTCATGGAAATAATGGCTTGATGTTCATTGGTGGGGTCATGATCCAGGGGGAGGGAGGAGGAAGTGTCTGCAAGTTGGCGCTCAGCCTCTGCGAGGTAGAGGTCAGTGTGCCAGAAAACAACAGCACCGCCCTTGTCAGCAGGTTTGATGACAATGTCAGGGTTAGACCTGAGAGAACGGAGTGCGGCGAGTTCAGAGAGAGACAGGTTAAAGTTGGTGAGAGGAGCAGAGAAATTGAGACGGCTGATGTCACACCAACAGTTAGCAATGAAAAGATCAAGAACAGGTAAGAGGCCAGAGGGAGGGGGTCCAGGTGGAGGGAGAATATTGGAGGTCCCAATGCGGTCTCCTCTACATTAGAGAGACCAAATGCAGACTGGGTGACCACTTTGCGGAATACCTTTGGTCTGTCCACAAGCATGACCCAGACCTTCCTGTCGCTTGCCATTTCAACACTCCACCCTGCTCTCATGCCCTCATGTCCATCCTTGGCCTGCTGCAATGTTCTAGTGAAGCTCAACGCAAACTGGAGGAACAGCACCTCATCTTCCGACCAAGCACTTTACAGCCTTCCGGACTGAATATTGAGTTCAACAGCTTCAGACCATGAACTCTCTCCTCCATCATCACCCCTTTTTGATCCCCTTTTTTCAAATATTTAATATGTATATATTTTTTTCCCACCTATTTTTATTATTATTATTTTTAAAATTTATTTCCATTTTTATTTATTGTTTTATCCCTACCTTTTAACCTATTTCGATCTTTTCTCCCATACCTTCCCCTCCCCTCACCCACCCCCACTAGGGCCATCTGTCACTTGCTCATTCTACTTTCTACTCTTAATGTCACCATTAGTACCTCCTTTAGCCAGTATCACCACCATCAACACCTCTTCGACCTTTTGTTTATGACATCTTTTGCAATCTCTCCTTTGCCTCCACCTGTCACTGGCCCTCTATCCAGCTTCACCTGTCCCGTCCCCCCTTAAACAGTATATATTTCACCATTTTTACTTTTCTTTAGTTCTGAAGAAGAGTCAAACGGACACAAAACGTTAACTCTGTCTTCCTCTCCACAGATGCTGTCAGACCTGCTGAGTTTTTCCAGCACTTTTTGTTCTTGTTTCAGATTTCCAGCATCCGCAGCATTTTGCTGTTACTCATCTTGAAATGTCCATGTCAGAGGCTCTTTGGGTGGAGAATGAGAGGACTTGGTGGAGGGCAGGAAGGTTTTTAAACATAACTTTGCAGCAGGGTGGGGTGTGCGTGCAGACCATGGGGTTCTTGTCGTGAGGGGAGGGGGAAGAGAGGCTTCAAGGAGCCCAAGGTTGTTATGGGATCAGTGACACTGAGACACACACACATTGACATAGAAACATAGAAAATAGGAACAGGAGTAGGCCATTTGGCCCTTCGAGCCTGCTCCACCATTCATTATGATCATGGCTGATCATCCAACTCAATAGCCTGCTCCTGCTTTCTCCCCATATCCTTTGATCCCTTTCGCCCCAAGAGCTATATCTAACTCCTTCTTGAAAACATACAATGTTTTGGTCTCAACTACTTTCTGTGGTATCGAATTCCACAGGCTCACCACTCTCTGGGTGAAGAAATTTCTCCTCATCTCAGTCCTAAATGGTCTACCCCGTATCCTCAGACTGTGACCCCTGGTTCTGGATCCCCCCACCATCGGGAACATCCTTCCTGCATCTACCCTGTCTGTCCTGTTAGAATTTTATAGGTTTCTATGAGATCCCCCCTCATTCTTCTGAACTCCAGCGAATATAATCCTAATCGACTCAATCTCTCCTCATATGTCAGTCCCGCCAACCCAGGAATCAGTCTGGTAAACCTTCGCTGCGCTCCCTCTATAGCAAGAACATCCTTCCTCAGATAAGGAGACCAAAACTGCACACAATATTCCAGGTGTGGTCTCACCAAGGCCCTGTATAATTGCAGCAAGACATCCCTGTTCCTGTACTCGAATCCTCTGGCTATGAAGGCCAACATACCATTTGCCTTCTTTACCGCCTGCTGCACCTGCATGCTTACCTTCAGCGACTGGTGTAAGAGGACACCCAGGTCTCATTGCACATTCCATCTCTCAATTTATAGCCATTCAGATAATAATCTGCCTTCCTGTTTTTGCTACCAAAATGGATAACCTCACATTTATCCACATTATACTGCATCTGCCATGCATTTGCCCACTCACTCAGCTTGTCCAAATCACACTGAAGCATCTCTGCATCCTCCTCACAGCTCACCCTCCCACCCAGCTTTGTGTCATCTGCAAATTTGGAGATATTACATTTAATTCCACCTAAATCATTAATATATATTGTGAATAGCTGGGCTTCCAGCACCGATCCCTGCGGTACCCCACTAGTCACTGCCTGCCACTCAGAAAAAGACCCGTTTATTCCTACTCTTTTTTTCCTGTCTGCCAACCAGTTTTCTATCCATCTCAATACACTACCCCCAATCCCATGCGCTTTAATTTTACATGCCAATCTCTAATGTGGGACTTTGTCGAAAGCCTTCTGAAAGTCCAAATAAACCACATCCACTGGCTCACCCTCATCAGCTCTACTAGTTACAGCCTCAAAAAATTCTAATAGATTTGTCAAGCATGATTTCCGTTTCATAAATCCATGCTGACTCTGTCCGATCCTTTCCACGTGCTCAGCTATTAAATCTTTTATAATGGACTCTAGAATTTTCCCTACTACTGACTTTAGGCTGACTGGTCTATAATTCCCTGTTTTCTCTCTACGTCCCTTTTTAAATAGTGGGGTTACATTAGCTACCCTCCAATCTGTAGGAACTGTTCCAGAGTCTATAGAATCTCGGAAGATGACCACCAGTGCATCCACCATTTCTAGGGCCACTTCCTTAAGTACTCTGGGAAGTAGATTATCAGGCCCTGTGGATTTATCGGCCTTCAATCCCATCAGTTTCCCCAACACCATTTCCCTACTAATACTGATTTCTTTCAGTTCCTCCCTCTCACTAAACCTTGTGTTCCCCAACATTTCTGGTATGTTATTTGTGTCCTCCTTTGTGAAGACAGAACCAAAGTATGTATTTAGTTGGTCAGCCATTTCTTTGTTCCCCATTATAAATTCCCCTGTTTCTGACTGTAAGGGACCTACATTTGTCTTCATTTGCCATATGCCCCTTGTTCCCACTGACTGATCTGTGATACCTTTTAAACAGTTTCAGGATTTTAAAAAATCATCAGCCACCTCTTTTTCTGTTACTCTTTCTCCATCTCCAGCTCTCCCTTTCTCTAATACTCTCCTCCATCTCTATCTTCCTTGCTGCCTTTTACTCTCCCCTTATCTCTCTTTCCCTCTATCTCTGTCTCTCCCTTACTGCTCTTCTCTTGGAAAAGGCCGCTCCGTGTCTTGAAAACCAAACAGAAGCTACAGCTGCTTCATCGCTGCAAACTAATCCAATGGATAAAAATGGCCCAGGCACAACAAACCCCCAAAACAACTCTCATTGGAAGAGGCAGCAAAAGAACCCAACTTCCATAAACTAATTACATCCGCCAGACTAAAGCACAACCACACCTGCAAAACCCCACTCCAAAGACAGAAAAGGAGGGGAACTAACCCAGTAACCCCAATTAAACACTTCCTCACACACTGACCAAGTCGCCCACAATAAACAAGTAACTAAACACTCTCCCATACATCCCAGTAACCCAACATGAACCATCAAGGAGCCCCAGCAAAACTGGAGTCAATGGGAATCAGGGGGAAACTCTCCGCTGGTTGGAGTCATACCTATGACAAAGGAAGATGGTTGTGGTTGTTGGAGGTCAGTCATCTCAGCTCCAGGACATCACTGCAGGAGTTCCTCAGGGTAGCGTCCTCGGCCCAACCATCTTCAGCTGCTTCATCAATGATCTTCCTTCCATCATAAGGTCAGAAGTGGGGGTGTTCGCAGTTGATTGCACAATGTTCAGCACCATTCACGACTCCTCGGATCCTGAAGCAGTCTGTGTCCATGTGCAGCAAGACCTGGACAACATTCAGGGCGGAATTTTCCCAGATTTGCACTAACTGCGGTAGCGGGCGGGTAAAATGATGTTCTACCTGCCGGCCGCAAAGGCGGGTTTTCACGCTGTATTGTCCCAAACCCACCTCATTATTTTGCATTCCCAGGAAACACCACCGTTTCCATGGCGAGTGGGCTGTCATTGACCTTCCTGCCATCACCCCATTGTCGCATCACTCCGGCTGCCATGTTTAAAAGGCAGCCGCCAGCACACCACTCATCGCCACCAGCTCACCGCCGCTGCCTGGGAGACATGGCCAACAAAGGAAAAAAGACCACAGTCCTCGGTTTAATGACGGGTCCCTCGAGCGACTGCTGGATGCCGTGGAGGCCCGCCGGGCTGTCCTGTACCCCTGCTCTGGTCACAGGGTGGGCAGCAACCTGACCAATCCGGCTTGGGAGGCGGTGCCAGCGGTGGTCAGCGCCAACGCCCTTCAGAAGAGGACAGCCACCCAGTGCCACGAGAAAATGAATGATCTCCTCCGTTCCCCAGGGTAAGTCACTCTTTTCATCACTCTCAACTCTCACACTTACAAACTCATCACACACCCACAGGGCCCTCACTCACTGCCAGTGTGAGGGACATCACCATTCACTCTCTCACACTCACCATCATTGTCCTCATCCCGTCCATGGGACCACTCACCACCCACACAGGCCGGGCATACTTATCATCTGACCCGGCAGGAGTCCTGATACACCCTCCCCATCTCTATCCATTCAGGACAAACTGGCTCACAACAGGAGGGAGAGGTCACAGACAGGTGGAGGGATGCCCAAAATCAAGGTTCTCACAGATTTTGAAAACAGAGCCATCCAGCTGGCCGGCGATGACCGGGACCGGTCCTGTGCTGGCGGTGAGGTCGGCGCTGCTCTACCAAGTGAGGATCCAGCAGTGCAACATCCATCAGATAACCATGCTGTGAGTGATGTGTCCTCTTTCACAGGCCACTGCCACGTGCTAATTATCTCCCCTTGCTTTCACAGGCACATCTGGGAAACAGCCGACAGAGTCCATGACCCAGGGCCTCCAATCAAACCCCGAAGAAACCTCTGAAGAGGAATCTGAAGGCACCCTCCCTGAAGTCCCATCACAGTGCTCACCCACACCCTCCACCAGTGCAGAGACACACACCTCGGTGGGACCTAGCTTTAGAGTATCCTCGGGATCACAATCTGGTGAGCACATCGCACAGTCTGATCCACAGCAGGCGGAGGCCGGGACTTCCCAGGTATCCGGCACTCGGAGGAGCTGCTGGAGGCCAGAACGTTGCTGAGTCCGAGTCAGATGAGGAGCCTCTGGACTCGGTCATGTCACAGTTGCTGGAGCTGCAAAGACAAGCTCGGGAACATCAGGAAGGGATGTCCGCTGCACCCCTCAGATTGCAAGGCACGATGGAGGAGTCTGTCCGCCTTCAGGCTGTGGTGATAGCGCCGGCATTGCCAATGCACCGAGGTCAACACTGGCAGGATGGCGGCCGTCATGGAGACCTTGGTCCAGGACGTTGCTCCTTCACTGATTGTGTGGGCTCAGCTCCATCACTGATGCCATGGTTGGCCTACGACAGTATGTATGCAAGAAGGGTGCGGGGCAACTCCATCTCACTCCAGCTATGCCTTCTCTTCAAGGAGTCAGCCAGGGGCCCTCGGGCACCCATAGGGAGCAGGATCAGTAGGTGCTCACTCCGAGCCCATGTAGCCCAGGTGACTCCAGGAGTGTCCGACCCATCCAAACCTCCTCTTCCTGTGATCTCAGCAGCTCCAGCTCCACAGGCCGAGGAGGTTGTCACTGCCACACAGCAAGACCCCAAAAGCAAGCCAGGGCCCAAGTCTCAACCCTCCAGAAGACGCCCGCCAAAGTCATCACAGACAGGGCGTCACAGTCACCCTGCTGCCTCCATCACTGCTGTGGATGTCTGGGGAGCGCCAAGACGTAGCGGCAGGGTTAGGAAAGTTAAGGAGAATTAGTTGCACAGCCTGGGCATGGGTGTTGATCACTTGTACATACTGTTCACTATTGTCAATAAACTCTTAAGAATGTCTCCCTGCCTGAGGCTCCTTGTTCTGATGAGCAGTGTTCTTGTCACTCAGATGTGAAACCTTTCTGCACAAGATAAAGGCAGGTGTCTCAGTCCAGGGCCTCTTCCCTGTGTCTGTGCAGCCTTCAGACCACAGTGATGGTCCAGCCTCTCACTCCCTGGAAACATTACTGATGCCTGCACCTCGGCGGTGCTGGTCATTGCTGCCAGAATGTAGTGGGCAGACGCCACAGAGTTCTCTCATTCTCTCTGTGTGCTCTCAGCACCTTTAAGGTGAGGCTGGCCCCCATCATACCAGCAGCTGTGACCAATGACGCTGTGCACCAGCTCCTGAAGGGCTGAGGTGCTGAAGGTGGGCACAACATCAGATGCATCTGAAGTTTCATGGCTGTGTCTCTGAGATGGCCCTGATCATGGAGCAAGCGAGATGCCCTCAGCCAGACAGGAGTCAGACATTCTCAGAGGCTGTGTGAATATCTATGGAGTGTCTTCACTGCATGTTGTCATCCTCCTCCTGTGATAGAGCGACTATTAGGGCCTCCACTGCATCTCCATGAAAGGAGCATTCTCACAGAGGGCATTGGCGCTGCCATAAGCCAAACTGGAGTCAAACGTTCACAACTGTGATGTGAGGATCTATGGGGACACCTCACTGCCTGTCGTCATCATCCCCCACAAATCTGGCAGCTATGAGGGCCTCCCGAGTGTGCCTGCCTCGTCTGGCCAGTGCGAGAGCCTCATCCCCGTCATCGTCACCACCGAGGACCCCCTCACACTCATCCCTGTCAGCGTCCTCCTCATCGGAGGAGACCTCCAGCTCCTCCATCTCCTCCTCAGTCAGCTCCTCTCCCCGTTGCAGCACCAGGTTGTAAAGGGTACAGCAGACGACGATGATGTGTGACACCCTCTGTGGACTGTATTGCAGGGCTCCACCAGACTGGTCCAGGCACCGGAACCTCATCTTCAGCATCCCAATGTTCTGCTCCAACAAGTTGTGAGCTGCAGCATGAGCCTCATTATAACGTCGCTCTACTGCAGTCTGAGGCCACCGCACGGGTATCATCAGCCACGGCCTCTGCGGGTAGCCCTTGTCCCCAAGGAGCCAACCCTGCAGCCTCTGTGGACCCTGGAAGACTGCAGGGATCTGCGAGCGACTCAGGATGTAGGCGTCGTGCACACTCCCTGGAAACCGTGCGCACACCTGCAGGATGTGTTTGTGGAGGTCACACACCAGCTGCACGTTCAGTGAGCGGAAGCCCTTGCGGTTGATGAAGTCACTGAGTGTAGCGATGGAGACCTGAGCACCACATGAGTGCAGTCAATCGCACCCTGCACCTGTGGGAATCCCGAGATCCGGGCGAATCCAATAGCCCTGGTATCCTGGCTGTCCCGGTCCCGGACGAAATGCACATAGTTGTTGCCATAGAGAAGATGCATCCGTGACCTCATGGATGTATTTGTGGGTGGTGGATTGTGAAATCCCACAGAGGTCGCCTGTGGAGTCCTGAAAGGAGCCACTGGTATAGAAATTGAGCGTCGCTGTCACTTTCACAGCCACTGGCAGTGGATGCCCTCCATGTCCCCTTGGCGACAAGTCCTGCAGTAAGTGGCAGATGTGAGTCACCAGGTCCCTAGACAGACGCAGCCATCAGCGACACTGGTTCTCAGTCATCTGCAGGAATGACAGGCGGCGTCTATAGACCCTGGATGTCGCTAGGTGTCGATCAGCCACGGCTCACTGTCACTCCTGGGCAGTGTGTGTGGGAGCCCCTGCTGCCCCTTCATGAGGTTGCTGCTCCTGCCTTTGCACGGCCAGGAGCCTCAGTCACTCTCTCCTCCGTCTTCTACGGCCTCTGTAGGCCATCAGGCACACAGCTAGGTCACCAGGATCCATGATCCTGACGTGTTCCTCCTGCAGCATGAAAGAGAGAGAGACGTGGTTATCATGGCTGTACTTAGCACCTTTCCTGACCCTGTGTGACTGCCCCTTAATGCTTCCCGGAGAATGCTGGTCACCCCTCGGATGGCCAGAGATGAGTGCGCTGCATGGCTGCCCTGTCAGCCTGCGACATGGGGGACACTGGTCCAAACAAGGATGCTGAGATTGTAAGGGACTGTGAGCGTCTCCAGCAGTGACTGTTACATGGGCAGCGTTGTCGAGGAGATTGTGCGATGTGTGCAGTCCAACTGCTCCGCGGTCCAATAAAGAGGTCGCGGACTCACAATCTGTGCTGGCAGGGACGGTAAGGTCTTAAGCGCTTGGTGGCACTTTGGTGCCCCCACGTTGCTTGCACGTGTGGGCAGGCTAGGAGCCCGACCCCAATCATATCCCTGTGGCTGCACCTGATCTGTCTCAGTTGCAGAGGAACAGTCAGTTTATACAGGGTGTCCCTAATGTGTGGCCATTTCCCTCGCTTACCCTGCCCCCCCACCTCGATTTCTTGTGTGCGGGATCCAACGCCAGTGCAGCAGTTGCCTCCCCCCCCCACCACCTCCCACAACAGCAACAGTTGCCTCCGAGGCTGGGCAGCAGATGCCCCCCCAGACACCCCCCACAACAACAGCAATAGTTGCCTCCGTGGCATGGCAGCAGTTGCCCCTGGACACCACCCACCCCCCCCAGCCCCCGAAAATTCGCCTCTAAGGCAGGGCGGCACTTCACCCAGGCCCCCTGAAGCCTGCAAAGCATCAGGCAACCCTGGGGAGCCGTGGATACCTCAGTTCCCCCAAAGTGTAGGCCGCCAAGTGCATGTCGCCTGCTTGCTATTGTTAAACATAATGATGTGCTTTCCAGCTGACGTGGACGGGACGATCCGGCGGGGGGTCCAAGAGCCTGGCGGGATGGCCTTTTAATGATATGCTAATGTATTACAATGAGCTCCCCGACGACCATTGGCGGGAAACGCGGCCTGTCGTTGGCGGGCTGAGCGGAAGATCGCGGCCTGCCTTCCCGCCATCGTGAAACCGACTGTGCCATATTGTCCGCGAACGCCATCTATCATGCCCGCTGCCAGTGGGCACGGAAAATTCCACCCTCAGGCTTGGGCTGATAAGTGACAAGTCACATTCACCACACAAGTGCCAGGCAATGACCATCTCCAACAAGAGAGAATCTAACCATCTCCCCTTTACATTCAATGGCATTACCATCACTGATCCGCAATATCAACATCCTGGGGGCATTCATCGACAAGAAACAGAACTGGACTAGCCATATAGATACTGAGTACAAGAGCAGGTCAGAGGCTGGGAATTCTATGGTGAGTAACTCATTTCCTGACTCCTCAAAGTGTGTCTACCATCAACAAGGCACAAGTCAGGAGTGTGATGGAATATTCTCCACTTGCCTGGGTGAGTGCAGCTCCAACAACACTCAAGAAGCTCAACACCATCCAGGACAAAGCAGCCAGCTTGATTGGCACTCATCCATCACCTTCAGGAACAGGCAAGGTGCACCAAATGGACAGTAGCAGTTCAAGAAGGCAGCTCACCACCACCTTCTTGAGGGAAACCAGGGATAGGCAACAAATGCTGTGATGCCCACATCCCATGAATGAATGAAAAAAACGATTCCTTATACTCTAACCTGGTCATCCCACAGTGATCCAGTTACCCTAACTAAATAATTTCCCACACACTGACCTAGTCACCTCTGCACACTAGATTAAGGTCCCTTTAAGTCAAATACCTAGCCCTCTCCAGCTTTGTCCCTTTTAGCTCCGACTGCCCTCATGTACGTGTCCATCTGTGTGAGTCCATTTGTCTCTTTTTCTTTCTCCTTGTCTGTTCCTGTCTCTCTCTTCCTCCCTGTCTGTCCTTCCCTTCCTCCCTGTCTTTTCCTGTATCTCTCTCTGTTCTCGTGTCTCTCTACATCTGCCTGTGTTTCTTTCTCTCATTCCATGTCTGTCCCTGTGTATGTCTCTGCAGTCCATCCACCCGCTTCTCAAATGAAAGAGTGATTTTGTAAACTGTTAACATGTGAAGAGGGAGTAATGGGGTTAACCCTACAAGTGGGTCTGATGAAGGGTCCCTGCTAGAAATTTAACTTTTCTGACGAGGATGGACCTGCCTGTGTATTTCTGCCATTTTCCTTCAATTCATTAGATGTCATTATTCCATGCTCCTCATGTACAAAACCCACACAGTAAACACAGCAGATTTTTAAAAAATTTACACTTTTATTAAATAACAATCAAGAAATTGAGAATCATTCACAAAGCCATACAATCTCATATTTGCAATTAATGTGAGCTGCATAAAACACCCCATTTTATTTCAATGCCTGCTGACTGTGCCATCACTACCACAAATGTGAACTGGCAAGGACTAGATTTCCAAGAGAGAGGAGCAGGAGACCAGGAACTTCAGTGTGGGGGATAGATAAAGCAGAGAGAAAGGTGAGTACAGTGAATGAGAGACATCAACAGAGAGAGATTGGTAAAGGTGAAACTGAGTACAATACAATGATTCCTCACTTAACATTGATTTGGTCAATACTGTTTCATTATAAAACTGCTGATACAATTGGGAACACATATCCTTTTAACATCACAACATTCACTATAATGTTGTTTACCAACAGGCCATAGCAAACTACTTTGTGTTGTGTGGCTGTAGCGGTGAGTGTACATGCTGCACAGTTGAATCACAAAAGAGTTCCCAACATTTCTCCTCAGTATTAATCTCACTACGCCATTTTGATGTTGTTTTAAATATGCAATCAATAACCTTTTACTATAATTTAGTGATTAACTTCCTTATAAACATGAGTCAAGAATACCCAATAAGTGGTGGTAGTGAGTCTGATAGTTTTAATGCCAGAGAATGAGCAGTCCCAAAGTGAATTGGGCAATTAATGCTGACATTAACTACTACAAGGAGCTTTACCAACAGGGGAAAATAAATTGTCCAACAGTTTTTGGATAATTTTTTTTTAAGGTTGTTGACCATTCTGCCCCTTCGTCCACCTCTACAAACAAGCTTCACAATCATCACTGGTGAATGTTATCTTATTTGAGTTTATATTTCTTTTATATTTAGAAATGTATTTTATTTTAAAAGTTATTTCATTTAGGGATGTACTGTAATGTACTTTCTTTTTCTTTGCTGAGAAATATCCACAAGAGCCTAACTCCAGGTTATACATTAATTCTTATGGGAAGATCTGATTTGCTTCATATTCGTTCGTTTAAAGTCACACTTCGCAAGACGGTGTCACAAAAATGGGCTTTACGTCAAATAATGATTTTTAATCCACCGGCTGGAAGTCCGAATTGAACTTTTTGAAAACAGAGGCTACAGTGCCTGTGCTGGCTTTTTAGCAGAGCTATCCAATTAATCCCATTCCTCTGTTCTTTACCCATAGCTCTGCAAATGTTTCCTTTATAAGTATTTATCCAATTCCATTTTAAAAATCACTATTAAATATGCTTCCTTCCGCACCCCTTTCAAGGAGCATGTTCCAGATTCTAACAACTCACTGCATTTAAAAAAAAAATCTCATCTACCCTTCTAGTTCTTTTGTCAATTATTTTAAGCTGTGTCTCTCTGGTTACCAACCCTCCTGCCACTTGAAACAGTTTCTCTCTTCTTTGTCAAAATACTTCATTATTTTGAACACCTCTATTGACTCACATAATAGACAGTCAATACATTCCATTCTTGACCCTGTCATAAGGTAGATGGGCCATCAGATGTATGATTGTGTGTGAAAAACAAGAAGCAGCTGGGACCAATCCTTGTAACAGCGTAGATCAGACCACCCATCCATGCACATGCATAACAGCCACCAAGTGAGATGTATTCAGGGGCATTGAGAACAAATGTTTACTTAACTGAGTTTTGGCAGTTAACTTTGTGTGTTTGACTTTGAGAATGTGCTGATGTAGGAATTGATGTCACGGCACTTACTGTGCCAAGACCTGCCCACACTCATCAGCAATTGTCACCTGTCATTTTAATGAGGCACTAAAAGGTGGAAAACTACCGTGTTTCAATAAAGGGAGAGGAGGAAGCTTGCAGCAATGTCCAACCCACAATCAGAAACCACTGCAATTTCTCTTTTGTCTCCTGATTCGTTGTTTTCTGAATTTTAGGCAGACTGAGTTATAAACACATAAAACTGATGGAGCAAAAGAAGACTGGCATCTCCATCCATTGTGCCCTAGAGCATGATGGTCAGTGCAATGAAGCTAAAATCAATCATTATTGTTCATTCTTTTGCCTGAATTAAGTGCAAATGGGGGTACAATCATGACATGTGGTAGAATGGGAGTGCTCAAATACAACTCACTCCCCAACCCCAATCACCCACCCCACATCCACCCCAAAAACACCTTAGCCCAGTAGTCTGGAATATTAAAGGATCCACTTTTAATTTGTACAGGTGCGACCTGAAGCTTACTGGGCAGCGATGTTCTTTGCGTAGGGCAGACGCATTATATTGTCAGGATCATTTTGCCTGCTGCTCCAGACCCCTTAATGATGTCCTCGTGAGCCTGAGCCACCTTCTCCAGTGGGTATTCTGGCCCCACCACAGGCTTCAGCCAGCCCACTTCCATTCCTCCAAGGAGCGCAGCTGCCGACTCCAGCCGATCCTCCTGCAGCAAACAGAAAGACTCAAAGAATTCACCAGTTGTTCATCGTGAAAGCATTTTGGAACATCCTGAGGTTGTTAAATGCCATATATAAATGCAGCAAAAATTACATAGCACCTTTTACATAGTAAAACATCCCAAGCCACTTCACAAGAGTAATTATCAAACAAAAATTTGACGAGACACAAAAAATATATTACAACAGGTGACCAAAGTGCTTTACAGCCAATGGGGTACTTTTGAGGTGTAGCTACAATTGTAATAACAATATACCTCGTTAAATTGCATTCTAAAAGCATGGTTTTGTTTTAGCATGGTTTGTACATTAGGGAAGCTCCCCAAATTGCACTGCCTCCATTTTCATTTTAGGGCAGTTACTGCACATGCTCAGTCTATTATTAAAACAAGCTGCCACTTCCCTCTCCTGAACCCATGCTGCTTCCCGCATTCCGCCCCCTCCTGGGGGAAGGAAGTGGCAAGTGGGTTGGGTTTGGAAACGAGCAGAAAGGTTGGGGGAGAGGGAGAGCAGGAGGGTTGGGAGAGAGGGTGAGCAGGAAGATTAGGAGAGAGGGTGAGCAGGAGGGCTGGGAGAGAGGGCGAGCTGGAGGGTTGGGAAAGAGGGCGAGCAGGAGGGTTGGGGGAAAGGGCGAGCAGGAGGGTTGGGGGAAAGGGCGAGCAGGAGGGTTGGGACAGAGGGTGAGCAGGAGGGTTGGGGGAAAGGGCGAGCAGGAGGGTTGGGGGAGAAGGCAAGCAGGAGGGTTGGGGTAGAGGGTGAGCAGGAGGGTTGGGGAGAGGGCGAGCTGGAGGGTTGGGAGAGAGGGCGAGCAGGAGGGTTGGGGGAAAGGGCGAGCAGGAAGGTTGGGGGAAAGGGCGAGCAGGAGGGTTGGGAAAGAGGGCGAGCAGGAGGGTTGGGAGAGAGGGCGAGCAGGAGGGTTGGGGGAGAGGGCGAGCAGGAGGGTTGGGAGAGAGGGCGAGCAGGAGGGTTGGGAGAGAGGGCGAGCAGGAGGGTTGGGGGAGAGGGCGAGCAGGAGGGTTGGGAGAGAGGGCGAGCAGGAGGGTTGGGAGAGAGGGCGAGCAGGAGGGTTGGGAGAGAGGGCGAGCAGGAGGGTTGGGAGAGAGAACGAGCAGGGAGATTGGGAGAGGGCGAGCAGGAGGGTTGGGGGAAAGGACGAGCAGGAGGGTTGGGGGAGAGGGCGAGCAGGAGGGTTGGGAGAGAGTGCGAGCAGGAGGGTTGGGAGAGAGGGCGAGCAGGAGGGTTGGGAGAGAGGGCGAGCAGGAGGGTTGGGAGAGAGAACGAGCAGGGAGATTGGGAGAGGGCGAGCAGGAGGGTTGGGGGAAAGGGCGAGCAGGAGGGTTGGGGGAGAGGGCGAGCAGGAGGGTTGGGGGAAAGGGCGAGCAGGAGGGTTGGGGGAGAGGGCAAGCAGGAGGGTTGGGGTAGAGAGTGAGCAGGAGGGTTGGGGGAGAAGGCGAGCAGGAGGGTTGGGGTAGAGGGTGAGCAGGAGGGTTGGGGGAAAGGGCGAGCAGGAGGGTTGGGGGAGAAGGCGAGCAGGAGGGTTGGGGTAGAGGGTGAGCAGGAGGGTTGGGGAGAGGGCGAGCTGGAGGGTTGGGGAGAGGGCGAGCTGGAGGGTTGGGAGAGAGGGCGAGCAGGAGGGTTGGGGGAAAGGGCGAGCAGGAGGGTTGGGGGAAAGGGCGAGCAGGAGGGTTGGGAAAGAGGGCGAGCAGGAGGGTTGGGAAAGAGGGCGAGCAGGAGGGTTGGGGGAAAGGGCGAGCAGGAGTGTTGGGGGAAGGGGCGAGCAGGAGGGTTGGGAAAGAGGGCGAGCAGGAGGGTTGGGGGAGAGGGCGAGCAGGAGGGTTGGGAGAGAGGGCGAGCAGGAGGGTTGGGAGAGAGAACGAGCAGGGAGATTGGGAGAGGGCGAGCAGGAGGGTTGGGAGAGAGGGCGAGCAGGAGGGTTGGGAGAGAGGACGAGCAGGAGGGTTGGGAGAGAGGGCGAGCAGGAGGGTTGGGGGAAAGGGCGAGCAGGAGGGTTGGGGGAGAGGGCGAGCAGGAGGGTTGGGGGAAAGGGCGAGCAGGAGGGTTGGGGGAGAGGGCAAGCAGGAGGGTTGGGGTAGAGAGTGAGCAGGAGGGTTGGGGGAGAAGGCGAGCAGGAGGGTTGGGGTAGAGGGTGAGCAGGAGGGTTGGGGGAAAGGGCGAGCAGGAGGGTTGGGGGAGAAGGCGAGCAGGAGGGTTGGGGTAGAGGGTGAGCAGGAGGGTTGGGGAGAGGGCGAGCTGGAGGGTTGGGGAGAGGGCGAGCTGGAGGGTTGGGAGAGAGGGCGAGCAGGAGGGTTGGGGGAAAGGGCGAGCAGGAGGGTTGGGGGAAAGGGCGAGCAGGAGGGTTGGGAAAGAGGGCGAGCAGGAGGGTTGGGAAAGAGGGCGAGCAGGAGGGTTGGGGGAAAGGGCGAGCAGGAGTGTTGGGGGAAAGGGCGAGCAGGAGGGTTGGGAAAGAGGGCGAGCAGGAGGGTTGGGGGAGAGGGCGAGCAGGAGGGTTGGGAGAGAGGGCGAGCAGGAGGGTTGGGAGAGAGAACGAGCAGGGAGATTGGGAGAGGGCGAGCAGGAGGGTTGGGAGAGAGGGCGAGCAGGAGGGTTGGGAGAGAGGACGAGCAGGAGGGTTGGGAGAGAGGGCGAGCAGGAGGGTTGGGAGAGAGGGCGAGCAGGAGGGTTGGGAGAGAGAACGAGCAGGGAGATTGAGAGAGGGCGAGCAGGAGGGTTGGGGGAGAGGGTGAGCAGGAGGGTTGGGAGAGAGGGTGAGCAGGAGGGTTGGGGAGAGGACAAGCAGGAGGGTTGGGGGAGAGGGCGAGCAGGAGAGTTGGGGGAGAGGGCGAGCAGGAGGGTTGGGGGAGAGGGCGAGCAGGAGGGTTGGGGGAGAGGGCGAGCAGGAGGGTTGGGGGAGAGGGCGAGCAGGAGGGTTGGGGGAGAGGGCGAGCAGGACGGTTGGGGTAGAGGGCGAGCAGGAGGGTTGGGGGAAAGGGCGAGCTGAAGCGTTGGGGGAGAGGGCGAGCAGGAGGGTTGGGGGAAAGGGCGAGCAGGAGGGTTGGGGGAAAGGGCGAGCAGGAGGGTTGGGAAAGAGGGCGAGCAGGAGGGTTGGGGGAAAGGGCGAGCAGGAGGGTTGGGGGAGAAGGCAAGCAGGAGGGTTGGGGTAGAGGGTGAGCAGGAGGGTTGGGGAGAGGGCGAGCTGGAGGGTTGGGAGAGAGGGCGAGCAGGAGGGTTGGGGGAAAGGGCGAGCAGGAAGGTTGGGGGAAAGGGCGAGCAGGAGGGTTGGGAAAGAGGGCGAGCAGGAGGGTTGGGGGAAAGGGCGAGCAGGAGGGTTGGGGGAGAGGGCGAGCAGGAGGGTTGGGAGAGAGGGCGAGCTGGAGGGTTGGGAGAGAGGCCGAGCAGGAGGGTTGGGAGAGAGGGCGAGCAGGAGGGTTGGGGGAGAGGGCGAGCAGGAGGGTTGGGAGAGAGGGCGAGCAGGAGGGTTGGGAGAGAGGGCGAGCAGGAGGGTTGGGAGAGAGGGCGAGCAGGAGGGTTGGGAGAGAGAACGAGCAGGGAGATTGGGAGAGGGCGAGCAGGAGGGTTGGGGGAAAGGACGAGCAGGAGGGTTGGGGGAGAGGGCGAGCAGGAGGGTTGGGAGAGAGTGCGAGCAGGAGGGTTGGGAGAGAGGGCGAGCAGGAGGGTTGGGAGAGAGGGCGAGCAGGAGGGTTGGGAGAGAGAACGAGCAGGGAGATTGGGAGAGGGCGAGCAGGAGGGTTGGGGGAAAGGGCGAGCAGGAGGGTTGGGGGAGAGGGCGAGCAGGAGGGTTGGGGGAAAGGGCGAGCAGGAGGGTTGGGGGAGAGGGCAAGCAGGAGGGTTGGGGTAGAGAGTGAGCAGGAGGGTTGGGGGAGAAGGCGAGCAGGAGGGTTGGGGTAGAGGGTGAGCAGGAGGGTTGGGGGAAAGGGCGAGCAGGAGGGTTGGGGGAGAAGGCGAGCAGGAGGGTTGGGGTAGAGGGTGAGCAGGAGGGTTGGGGAGAGGGCGAGCTGGAGGGTTGGGGAGAGGGCGAGCTGGAGGGTTGGGAGAGAGGGCGAGCAGGAGGGTTGGGGGAAAGGGCGAGCAGGAGGGTTGGGGGAAAGGGCGAGCAGGAGGGTTGGGAAAGAGGGCGAGCAGGAGGGTTGGGAAAGAGGGCGAGCAGGAGGGTTGGGGGAAAGGGCGAGCAGGAGTGTTGGGGGAAGGGGCGAGCAGGAGGGTTGGGAAAGAGGGCGAGCAGGAGGGTTGGGGGAGAGGGCGAGCAGGAGGGTTGGGAGAGAGGGCGAGCAGGAGGGTTGGGAGAGAGAACGAGCAGGGAGATTGGGAGAGGGCGAGCAGGAGGGTTGGGAGAGAGGGCGAGCAGGAGGGTTGGGAGAGAGGACGAGCAGGAGGGTTGGGAGAGAGGGCGAGCAGGAGGGTTGGGGGAAAGGGCGAGCAGGAGGGTTGGGGGAGAGGGCGAGCAGGAGGGTTGGGGGAAAGGGCGAGCAGGAGGGTTGGGGGAGAGGGCAAGCAGGAGGGTTGGGGTAGAGAGTGAGCAGGAGGGTTGGGGGAGAAGGCGAGCAGGAGGGTTGGGGTAGAGGGTGAGCAGGAGGGTTGGGGGAAAGGGCGAGCAGGAGGGTTGGGGGAGAAGGCGAGCAGGAGGGTTGGGGTAGAGGGTGAGCAGGAGGGTTGGGGAGAGGGCGAGCTGGAGGGTTGGGGAGAGGGCGAGCTGGAGGGTTGGGAGAGAGGGCGAGCAGGAGGGTTGGGGGAAAGGGCGAGCAGGAGGGTTGGGGGAAAGGGCGAGCAGGAGGGTTGGGAAAGAGGGCGAGCAGGAGGGTTGGGAAAGAGGGCGAGCAGGAGGGTTGGGGGAAAGGGCGAGCAGGAGTGTTGGGGGAAAGGGCGAGCAGGAGGGTTGGGAAAGAGGGCGAGCAGGAGGGTTGGGGGAGAGGGCGAGCAGGAGGGTTGGGAGAGAGGGCGAGCAGGAGGGTTGGGAGAGAGAACGAGCAGGGAGATTGGGAGAGGGCGAGCAGGAGGGTTGGGAGAGAGGGCGAGCAGGAGGGTTGGGAGAGAGGACGAGCAGGAGGGTTGGGAGAGAGGGCGAGCAGGAGGGTTGGGAGAGAGGGCGAGCAGGAGGGTTGGGGGAGAGGGTGAGCAGGAGGGTTGGGAGAGAGGGTGAGCAGGAGGGTTGGGGAGAGGACAAGCAGGAGGGTTGGGGGAGAGGGCGAGCAGGAGAGTTGGGGGAGAGGGCGAGCAGGAGGGTTGGGGGAGAGGGCGAGCAGGAGGGTTGGGGGAGAGGGCGAGCAGGAGGGTTGGGGGAGAGGGCGAGCAGGAGGGTTGGGGGAGAGGGCGAGCAGGACGGTTGGGGTAGAGGGCGAGCAGGAGGGTTGGGGGAAAGGGCGAGCTGAAGCGTTGGGGGAGAGGGCGAGCAGGAGGGTTGGGGGAAAGGGCGAGCAGGAGGGTTGGGGGAGAGGGTGAGCAGGAGGGTTGGGGGAGAGGGTGAGCAGGAGGGTTGGGAGAGAGGGCGAGCAGGAGGGTTGAGGGAGAGGGTGAGCAGGAGGGTTGGGGGAAAGGGCGAGCAGGAGGGTTGGGGGAAAGGGCGAGCAGGAGGGTTGGGGGAAAGGGCGAGCAGGAGGGTTGGGAAAGAGGGCGAGCAGGAGGGTTGGGGGAAAGGGCGAGCAGGAGGGTTGGGGGAAAGGGCGAGCAGGAGGGTTGGGAAAGCGGGCGAGCAGGAGGGTTGGGGGAGAGGGCGAGCAGGAGGGTTGGGAAAGAGGGCGAGCAGGATGGTTGGGAGAGAGGGCGAGCAGGAGGGTTGGGGGAGAGGGTGAGCAGGAGGGTTGGAGGAGAGGGTGAGCAGGAGGGTTGGGGGAGAGGGCGAGCAGGTGGGTTGGGGGAGAGGGCGAGCTGGAGGGTTGGGAGAGGGCGAGCAGGATGGTTGGGGGAAAGGGCGAGCAGGAGGGTTGGGGTAGAGGGCGAGCTGGAGGGCTGGGAGAGGGCGAGCAGGAGGGTTGGGGGAGGGCGAGCAGGAGGGTTGGGGGAGAGGGCCAGCAGGAGGGTTGGGGGAGAGGGCGAGCAGGAGGGTTGGGGGAAAGGGCGAGCAGGAGGGTTGGGAAAGAGGGCGAGCAGGAGGGTTGGGGGAAAGGCGAGCAGGAGGGTTGGGAGAGGGCGAGCAGGAGGGTTGGGGGAGAGGGCGAGCAGGAGGGTTGGGGGAGAGGGCGAGCAGGAGGGTTGGGAAAGAGGGCGAGCAGGAGGGTTGGGGGAAAGGGCGAGCAGGAGGGTTGGGAGAGGGCGAGCAGGAGGGTTGGGAGAGGGCGAGCAGGAGGGTTGGGGGAAAGGGCGAGCAGGAGGGTTGGGGGAAAGGGCGAGCAGGAGGGTTGGGGTAGAGGGCGAGCAGGAGGGTTGGGGTAGAGGGCAAGCTGGAGGGTTGGGGGAAAGGGCGAGCAGGACGGTTGGGGTAGAGGGCGAGCTGGAGGGTTGGGGGAAAGGGCGAGCAGGAGGGTTGGGAGAGGGCGAGCAGGAGGGTTGGGGTAGAGGGCGAGCAGGAGGGTTGGGATAGAGGGCGAGCAGGATGGTTGGGAGAGAGGGTGAGCAAGAGGGTTGGGATAGAGGGCGAGCAGGAGGGTTGGGAGAGAGGGCGAGCAGGTGGGTTGGGAGAGAGGGCGAGCAGGTGGGTTGGGAGAGAGGGCGAGCAGGAGGGTTGAGAGAGAGGGCGAGCAGGAGGGTTGGGGGAGAGGGCGAGCAGGAGGGTTGGGAGAGAGGGCGAGCAGGTGGGTTGGGAGAGAGGGCGAGCAGGTGGGTTGGGAGAGAGGGCGAGCAGGTGGGTTGGGAGAGAGGGCGAGCAGGAGGGTTGTGAGAGATGGCGAGCAGGAGGGTTGGGGGAGAGGGCGAGCTGGAGGGTTGGGGGAGAGGGTGAGCAGGAGGGTTGGGAGAGGGCGAGCAGGAGGGTTGGGATAGAGGGCGAGCAGGAGGGTTGGGATAGAGGGCGAGCAGGATGGTTGGGAGAGAGGATGAGCAGGAGGGTTGGGATAGAGGGCGAGCAGGAGGGTTGGGAGAGAGGGCGAGCAGGTGGGTTGGGAGAGAGGGCGAACAAGTGGGTTGGGAGAGAGGGCGAGCAGGAGGGTTGAGAGAGAGGGCGAGCAGGAGGGTTGGGGGAGAGGGCGAGCAGGAGGGTTGGGAGAGAGGGCGAGCAGGTGAGTTGGGAGAGAGGGCGAGCAGGTTTGTTGGGAGAGAGGGCGAGCAGGAGGGTTGAGAGGGCGAGCAGGAGGGTTGGGGGAGAGGACGAGCAGGAGGGTTGGAATAGAGGGCGACCAGGAGGGTTGGGGGAGAGGGCGAGCAGGAGTGTTGGGATAGAGAACGAGCAGGAGGGTTGGGATAGAGGGCGAGCAGGATGGTTGGGAGAGAGGGTGAGCAGGAGGGTTGGGATAGAGGGCGAGCAGGAGGGTTGGGAGAGAGGGCGAGCAGGTGGGTTGGGAGAGAGGGCGAGCAGGTGGGTTGGGAGAGAGGGCGAGCAGGAGGGTTGAGAGAGAGGGCGAGCAGGAGGGTTGGGGGAGAGGGCGAGCAGGAGGGTTGGGAGAGAGGGCGAGCTGGAGGGTTGGGGGAGAGGGTGAGCAGGAGGGTTGGGAGAGAGGGCGAGCAGGAGGGTTGGGAGAGAGGGCGAGCAGGAAGTTCAGAAGAATGGACAAACAGGGGGGTTGGCGAGTGAAAAGCAGCAAGAAGTAAGCAGAAAGAGTTCGTAAGTTATTAAGATAAAAGCAAAATACTGTGGATACTGGAAATCTGAAACAAAAACAAAAATAGCTGGAAAAACTCAGCAGGTCTGACAGCGTCTGCGGAGAGGGATGCAGTTAACGTTTCGAGTCTGAATGACTCTTCATCAGAACTAAAGAAATATAGAAATGAGGTGAAATATAAGCTGGTTGAGGGGGGTAGGACAGGTAGAACTGGGTAGAGGGCCAGTGATAGGTGGAAGCAAAGAAGAGATTGCCAAAGATGTCATAGACAAAAGGACAAAGTGGTGTTGACAGTAGTGATATTATCTAAGGAATGTGCTAATGGTGACATTAAGGGTAGAAAGCAGGACAAGCTAGTGACAGATGGCCCTAGTGGGGGTGGGGGGAAGGGATCGAAATGGGCTAAAAGGTGGAGATAAAACGATAGATCGAAATAAATTTAAAAATAGTTGGGAGAAGAAAAATATATTTAAAAAATATAAATTTGGAAAAAGGAGGATCGGAAAGGGGATGGGGATGGAGGAGAGAGTTCATGATCTGAAGTTGCTGAATTCAATGTTAAGTCCAGAAGGCTGTAGAGTGCCTAGTTGGAAGATGAGGTGCTGTTCCTCCAGTTTGCATTGAGCTTCACTGGAACATTGCAGCAGGCCAAGGACGGACATGTGGGCTTGAGAGTACTGTCATTGACCTCATCTCCTCTGGAGATCTTCCCTCCACAGCTTCCAACCTCAGACGGCCCGCTTCTACCTCCTACCCAAAATCCAAAAACAGGACTGTCCCGGCAGACCGATCATGTCAGCCTGTTCCTGTCCCACGGAACTCATTTCTTGCTATCTTGACCCCATTCTCTCTCCCCTTGTCCAGTCTCTTCCCATCTACATCCGCGACTCCTCTGACGCTCTACATCAGATCAACAATTTCCAGTTTCCTGGCCCCAACCGCCTCCTCTTCACCATGGACGTCCAATCCCTCTACACCTCCATCCCCCACCGGGATGGTCTGAGGGCTCTCCACTTCTTCCTCGAACAGAAGCCTGAACAATCCCCATCCACCACATCTCTCCTCCGTTTAGCTGAACTTCTTCTGTCACTGAACAATTTCTCCTTAAACTCGTCTCACTTCCTCCAAATAAAAGGTGTGGCTATGGGTACCCATATGGGCCCCAGTTATGCCTGCCTCTTTATGGGGTATGTGGAACATTCCTTGTTCCAGTCCTACTCCGGCCCCCTCGCACAACTCTTTCTCCGGTACGTCGATGACTGTTTCGGTGCTGCTTCATGCTCTCGTCTGGAACTGGAAAAATTTATTAATTTTGCTTCCAATTTCCACCCCTCCATCATTTTCACATGGTCCATCACTGACACTTCCCTCCCCTTCCTTGATCTCTCTGTTTCAATTTCTGGTGATAGACTGGTGATAGACTATCCACCAGTATTCATTACAAGCCTACTGACTCCCATAGCCACCTCGACTAAAGCTCCTCGCACCCACTTCCTGTAAGGACTCCATCCCATTCTCTCAGTTCCTTCGCCTCCGTCGCATCTGTTCTGATGATGCCACTTTCAAAAACAGTTCCCCTGACATGTCTTCCATCTTCCTTAACTGAGGTTTTCCACCCACAGTGGTTGACAGGGCCCTCAACCGTGTCCGGCCCCGCACTTCCACCCTCACTCCTTCCTCTCCATCCCAGAACCGTGATAGGGTCCCCCTTGTCCACACTTATCAACCCACCAGCCTCCGCATTCAAAGGATCATCCTCCGCCATTTCCGCCAAACACATCTTCCCTTCACCGCCCCCCCGGCGGCATTCTGTAGGGATCGTTCCCTTCGGGACACCCTGGTCCACTCCTCCATCACCCCCTACACCTCAACCCCCTCCCATGGCACCTTTCCATGCAACCGCAGAAGGTGTTACACCTGCACCTTTACTTCCCCCCTCCTCACAGTCCAAGGACCCAAACACTCCTTTCAAGTGAAGCAGCATTTCACTTGCACTTCCCACAATTTAGTCTACTGCATTCGCTGCTCCCAATGCGGTCTCCTCTACATTGGAGTGACCAAACGCAGACTGGGTGATCGCTTTGCGGAACACCTTCGGTCTGTCCGCAAGCATGACCCAGACCTCCCTGTCGCTTGCCATTTCAACACACCACCCTGCTCTCAAGCCCACATGTCCGTCCTTGGCCTGATGCAATGTTTCAGTGAAGCTCAACGCAAACTGGAGGAACAGCACCTCATCTTCCAACTAGGCACTCTACAGCCTTCCGGACTTAACATTGAGTTCAACAACTTTAGATCATGCACTCTCCTCCATCCCCATCCCCATCCCCTTTCCGATCCCCCTTTTTCCAAATTTATATTTTTAAAACATATTTTTCTTTTCCCACCTATTTTTAAATTTATTTCGATCTATCGTTTTATCTCCACCTTTTAGCCCATTTTGATCCCTTCCCCCCACCCCACCCCCACTAGGGCGATCTGCCACTAGCTTGTCCTGCTTTCTACCCTTAATATCACCATTAGCACATTCCTTAGATAATATCACCACTGTCAACACCACTTTGTCCTTTTGTCTATGACATCTTTGGCAATCTCTTCTTTGCCTCCACCTATCACTGGCCCTCTATCCAGCTCTACCTGTCTCCACCCCCACCCTCCTCCCCAACTCAACCAGCTTATACTTCACCACATTTCTATGTTTCTTTAGTTCTGATGAAGAGTCATTCGGACTCGAAACATTAACTGTGTTCCTCTCCGCAGATGCTGTCAGACCTGCTGAGTTTTTCCAGCTATTTTTGTTTTTGTTAGTAAGTTATTAAGAGTTAGTAAGAGGATTTATGGACCAGTTAGGTTCAAAGAAACCACAGGTTTTTAATGTAAACATTACAGTTCATGAATGTAAACCATCTTATTGCATGCTTTCCGATGCGAAAGTGACTCTCGATTAACACGTTTTTCTTTAGCACGTGATTTTTTAGGAACACATTAGGAGTGCTAAATTTGGATAGATGTATAGAAAACGCAGCAGCCAATTTGCGCACAGAAAGCTCCCAGAAACAGCAGTGTGATAAGGACCAGATAATCTTTTTTTGGTGTTAATTGAGGGATAAATATTGACCAGCACACAACTAACTCCCCTGCTCTTCTTCAAAATAGTGCACATAGGATCTTTTACATCCACCTGAGAGAGCAGATGGGACCTTGGTTTATCATCTTATTTCAAAGATACTACCTCCAACAGTGCTGCATTGGAATGTTGCCCTAGGATTTTGTGCTCAAGTCTCTGCAGTGGAGCACGCGCCTACAACCTTCTGACTGAGAGGCAGAAGTGTTGTCCACTTGAGTCACGGCTGTCGCACAATTTGAAAACAAGGATGAGCATTTTAAAATTGAGGCATTATCAGGCTGGGAACCAGCAAGCACGGGGGTAAATAATACATGTAGTATCAGCCTGGGATTTGAAAAACCTTGTGCTCTGCTCCTAATTAACTTCTGGTTGTAAGGAAGGGGAAATGTCTGTCGAGCCAAATTTAAGAAGGACAAGTGTCTGCAATGGTGTGTTTAAACATATGGGAAGGTAGAAATTCTAATTGTTACTGTTCTTATACAACAGTCAGATTGCCACTCTGCCCCTAGATACTTACACTGAAATACAGACACACCTTTCCCGCCTGACCTTCCGACTCGGGCTGGATGAGAAAGGTGCAGTGCAATGGGTTCCTGGGGCCTTCTGTCAAAGCAGGAGAGTCAAAGACAAGGAAGACAGGCCCCTTTTTTAACAGCACTAGCTACCATAAAGCAGATAGGTTTAAAGGTCCAGGCACTTTGAAAAGCCAGGGAGAAGATTAGAGTGGAAGGTAGGTGGATAGGATGGGGGTATCAGGAGGGTTCAGTTGCGGGGGGAGTGGACGGTGGTGGTCAGTGGGGGGTGATTGGGGGGTAGTTGAGGGGTAGGGATGGGGGGTCTCGCACGGGGTGTTTGGAGGATGGGGAGGGTTGTCGGGGGTCCCGTGGGGAGTTCGGGAGGGGGGATGTTGGGGGGTAGTCGGGGTGGGAAGGGGTCAATACTAGGTTACCCAGGAGTTAGAAGTGGTTTTAATTATTCTACTATTTCTGTAAGACAGACAGAACCACCCAAAGACCGTGATTTAAATCAGAGTATTGGATGTTTCCCAGTGCAGGGCAATTGTCCAATGCAAGTTTGCACTTCCCAGGCAATTGCAATGCAACCATTACTTGGGGATTTCCAGGGAGGGGGGCGTTGGTCCTCCATCACATCTCTGCGGTACCCCCCTGGTGCAACACCCCAGAATTTGAAAGTTATTGGTCTAACACTCTTATGGCAAATCCTCTCTGCTGTTTTGATGAAAGTGTAAACTGTTTAGTTAGCACGGCATTGAAACAATGCAAAGAGAAATGAGGTACGGATGTATTATGAGTCCATGCAGCAACTCTACCCACTGATCCTTAAAGCAAGTTTTTGAAATGTGCTCTTCTTACCTTAGTTGCAGTAGCCAATGCAACCCCAATGATGCTGGACTCCTTAGCCATGGTATCCCTGGGATTTATCTCAATTGAACCTCTGCAGCCTACAATCTGTAAAATAAAAGCAGTTCTAACAATAGTGTCAATCACACATCTTAATAACAACTGTAATAAAAACAGAAAGTGCTGATAATCTCAGCAGGTCTGACAGCATCTGTGGAGACAGAAACAGAGTTAACGTTTCGAGTCCATATGACTCTTCTTCAGAAGAGTCTTCTTTGGTAGAAAAAACAAAAAGGCAGAGTATTTCTTAAATGGTGAGAGGTTGGGAAGCATTAATATCCAAAGGGAGCTGGGTTTCCTTGTTCAGGATTGACTAAAAGCTGGCATGAATATGCAGCAAGCAATTAGGAAGGCAAATGGTATGTTGGCCTTCATTGCGAGGGGATTTGAGTACACGAGTAAAGATGTCTTGCTGCAGCTGTATAGAGCCTTGGTGAGGCTGTACCTGGAGTATTGTGTGCAGTTTTGGTCTCCTTCTCTAAGGAAGGAAGTACTTGCCATAGAGGGAATGCAACGGAAGTTCACCAGACTAATCCCTGGGATGGCAGGATTGTCTTATGCGGAGAGTGAGGAAACTGGGCCTGTATTCTCTAGAGTTCACCTCTCATTTTAACTTACAAAATTCTTACAGGATGTGATAGAGTAGATGTGGATAGGGCATTTCCCCTGGCTGATGACGCCTTTAGTGTCTAGAAATCTAACTATTTCCTTCTTAAATATATTCAGTGACTTGGCCTCCACAGTCTTCTGTGGTAGAGAATTCCACAGGCCCACCATCCGCTGAGTGAAGAAATTTCTCCTCATCTCAGTCCTAAATGCCCTACCCATATCCTCAGACTGTGACCCCTTGTTCTAGACCCCTCAAACCAGGGGAAACATCATCCCTGAATCCTGCTCCTATTTCCTATCTTCCTAACTGAAGAGATGTAGAAATATGATGAGTTTTATGCTGTTGAAAAAGGGAGAGTTGGGGGGTGGGGGGGCAAGGTTGGGGGAAGGGTCAGATGGAACAAAAGAAGTCGGAGAAAGGTTAGAGGATAGGAGAGATTAAATATCAAAGATACCATGAAATAAAAGGCAACAAGAGTGGTAATGGTTGTAGTAAGGAAACAAAGTATTAGTCCAGAGTAGGTGTTAATAAGGTGAGCTTTGAAAACAATAATATGAAAACAAGATACACACTGGCACTTGGGGGGAAAAAAGTCAAAATGGAGGACAGAGTTCATGGACTGAAGGTATTGAACTCAATGTTGAGTCCAGAAGGTTGTAAAGTGCCTAGTTTGTATTCCTCTGAGTACCCTATTTCAAAAGCAAAATACTGCAAATGCTGATAATCTGAAATGAAAACAGAAAATGCTGGAAATACTCAGAACTGGCAGAGAAAGAAAAACAGAGTTAACAAACTTTCAGTCCTCTGTCATTTTAATTCTTCGCTCCAATCCCACTGACCTCTCTGTCGTTGACCTCCTACACTTCCATCGAAGCTCAATCTAAACTCAAGGAACAGAACCTCATCTTTCGATAAGGCACTTTACAGCCTTAATAACTTTTTTTTATTCTTTCATGGGATGTGGGTGTTACTGGAAAGGCCAGCGTTTATTGCCCATCCCTAATTGCCCTTGAAGTGGTGGTGAGCCACCTTATTGAACTACTGCAGTCCATGTGGTGTAGGTACACCCACAGTGCTGTTGGGGAGAGAGTTCCAGGATTTTGACCCAGAGACAGTGAAGGAACAGCGATATATTTCCAAGTCAGGATGGTGAGTGACTTGAAAGGAGCTTGCAGGTGGTGGTGTTCCTATGCATCCATTGTCAATGTCCTTCTAGTTAGTGGAGGCCGCTGGTTTGGAAGATGTGTGGATGAAGACTTGGTGAGTTGTTGCAGTGCATCTTGTAGATGGTACTCATTTTTTCCATTGTGTGTTGGCAGTGGAGGGAGTGAAGGTTTAAGATGGTGGATGGGGAGCCAATCAAGCAGGGCTGCTTTGTCCTGGAATAGCACTCATCCAGGCAAGTGGAATGGAATGTGGGCATTGCTGGCTAGGCCAGCATTTATTGTCCATCACTAATTGCCCTTGCCCTTGGTCAGAGAGCATTTAAGAGTCAACCACATTGCTGTGGGTCTGGAGTCACATGTAGACCAGACCAGGTAAGGGCAGCAGGTTTCCTAAAGGACATTAGTGAACCAGATGAAGTTTTACGACAATCAGCAGAGGTTGTGTGGTCATTATCAGACTTTTAATTCCAGATTTTTATTGGATTCAAATTTCACCATCCGTGGGGGGATTCAAACCCAGGTCCCCAGAGCATTACCGTGGGTCTCTGAAATACCAGTACAGTGACAATACCACTATGCCACTGCTTACCTGTCACACTCCTGACTTGTGCTTTGTAGATGGTGGACAGGCTTTGAGAAGTCAGGAGGTGAGTTACGCGCCCCAGAATTCCCAGCCTCTGACGCTCTTGTAGCCACAGTATTTATATGGCTAGTCCAGTTCAGTTTCTGGTCAATGGTAACCCCCAAGTTGTTGATAGTGGGGGAATTCAGCAATGCTAGTGCTATTGAATGGTCAAAGGGGGATATTTGGATTCTCGTTTGTTGGAGATGGTCATTGCCTGGAGAGGATGTTACTTGCCACTTATCAGCCCAAGTTTGAATGTTATCCATGTCTTGCTGCATATGGACACGGACTGTATCAGTATCTGAGGAATTGCGAATGGTGCTGAACATTGTGCAATCATCAGCGAACATCTGTACTTTGACCTTATGATAGTGGGAAGGTCATTGATGAAGCAGCTGAAGATGGTTGGGTCTAGGTCACTAACCTGAGGAACTCCTGCAGTGATGTCCCCGGACTGAGATGATTGACTTCCAACAACCACCAGTATCTTCCTTTGTGCTAGGTATGACTCCAACCAATGGAGAGTTTCCCCCCTGATTCCCAACCACTTCCGTTTTGCTAGGACTCCTTGATGCCACACTCAGTCAAATTCTGCCTTGCTGTCAAGAGCAGTCACTCTCATCTCACCTTTGAATTCAGCTCTTTTGTCCATATTTGGACTAAGGCTGTAATGAGGTCAGAGCCTGAGTGGTCCTGGCAGAACCCAAATTTAGCATCAATGAGTAGGTTATTGCTGAGTAAGTGTTACTTGGTAGCACTGTTGACGACTCCTTCCATGCACATAGAACTGTAGGAAAGTTTACAGTGCAGAAAGAGGCCATTCAGACCATTGTGTCTGCACCAGTCAAAAAGAGAGAAAAGAAACTAGCTGCTCATTTTAAACCCACTTTCTAGCACCTGGTCCGTAACCTGGCAGGCTGCAGCACTTCAGATGCAGATCCAGGTACCTTTTAAATGATAAAAGCAAAAAACTGCGGATGCTGGAAATCTGAAACAAAAACAAAAATACCTGGAAAAACTCAGCAGGTCTGACAGCATCTGCGGAGAGGAATACAGTTAACGTTTCGAGTCCGAATGACTCTTCACCAGAACCTTTTAAATGAGTTGAGTGTCACGAAAACAAGAAATTGTAATATTTTTCTTCTGGTAATAATCTTGGCATATTTTCTGATGTACTGGAAGTCAGGCTATAATTGGATTAAGAACTAGAGTGACTGCAAGGGTCTAGAGTCAACAGTGGTTTTGATATGTTAATGAACCGAGAAGAACTTCTATCAGAGTAAAGATAGATATAAAAACAAAAAACTGCGGATGCTGGAAATCCAAAACAAAAACAGAAACAGAAATACCTGGAAAAACTCAGCAGGTCTGACAGCATCGGCGGAGAAGAATACAGTTGACGATTCGAGTCCTCATGACCCTTCAACAGAACTAAGTAATAATAGGAGAGGGGTGAAATATAAGATGGTTTAAGGTGGGGGGGGGGGTTGTTGGGACAAGCAAGCAGTGATAGGAGGAGATAACCAAAAGATGTCACAGACAAAAGAACAAAGATGTGTTGAAGGTGGTGATATTATCTAAAAGAATGTGCTAATTAAGAGTGGATAGCAGGACAAGCAAGGTACAGTGGGGGTGGGGTGAAATAAGACTAAAAGGGCATAAAAGGTATAGATAAATGATGGATGGAATACATTTAAAAATAATGGAAGTAAGCGGGAAAGATAGAGTAACTTTGATTTTACAAGTCTAAGAGCTAAAGTAAAGAACAATCTAATCAATTCTGGGAAGAAAGCATCACTGAAGAGACTGGTTGAGATAATATAGAGAGATCAAAGGGAAGGAATGAATTTAAGGAAATACTGAAGTCTATTTGAAGGGGCAGCTGCTTAGAACTCCTAGAAGAGTGTGAACAAGGCCAGACTGAAAGACCCAGTTGCTGCCAGCCTCAGAGGGAACCCCAAGGAAAACGCACTGTGTGGTAAAATTTACTGTACTTCTATAGATTCTAAAATCTATAAGGATAGTTGCTAAACAGAAAAGGGGAAGGTTAGCTCTGAAGGTAGTTAAGTTAAGATTTGTGGAACTGTTTTAAAGTAGTTTATTGTGTGAAGCCATTTGGGTGTTTAAGTGTAATTGTGTTTTATTTGTTTTTTCTTTATTATTTTAATAAATGTTTACTTAACTATAAAATCATCACAAGTAGTCTGGGACGTCATTTCCTGATTTCAGAACTGCTCCTCATTCTATACAAATTGTAAAAACCATTTTGGCAGCTATTTCAAGTTTCCCTCTGGGATTTGAGCAGCTCAGCATTTACCATCTGCCGAAACATCAGTGTTTTAGCCTCAACCACCAACTTAGGCAGTGAATTCCAGAAGCCTCACCACCCTCTGGGTGAAAAAGGTTTTCCTCATGTCCCCTCTAATCCTTCTACCAATTATCTTAAATTTATGTGCCCTGTTAGTTGACTCCTCATCCAGGGGAAACAAGTCTGTCCTGTCTATCCTATCTAGGCCCCTCATAATTTTGCACACCTCAATTAGATCACCCCTTAGCCTCTTCTGTTCTAAGGAAAACGACCCTAGCCTATCCAATCTCTGCTTCAAGCCCTGGTAAATCTCCTCTGCACTCTCTCCAGAGCAATTATGTCCTTCCTGTACTGTGGTGGCCAGAACTATACACAAAATTCCAGCTGTGGCCTAACCAGCATTTTATACAGTTCCATCATTACATCCCTGCTTTTGTATTCAATACCTCGCCCAATAAAGGAAAGAATTCCATATGCTTTCTTGACTACCTTGTCCACCTGTCCTGCCACCTTCAAGGTTCTGAGAACATGTACTCCAAGGTCTCTCATTTCCTCAACATCTCTCAATATCCTCCCATTTATTGAGTATTCCCTTGCTTTGTTTGCCCTCCCAAAATGCATTACCTCACAGTTTTCTGGGTTGAATTCCATTTGCCACTTCCCCGCCCACTCAACCAAACCATTCATATCATTCTGGAGTCGACAGCTATCCTCTTCACTATCAACTACACGGCCAATTTTTGTGTCATCTGTAAATTTCCCAATAATGCCTCCCACATTTAAGTCTAAATCTTTAATATATACAACAAACAGCAAGGGCCTCGGCACTGAGCCCTGTGGAACGCTACTGGAAACCGTTTTCCATTCACAAGAACATCCATCGACCATTCTGAAGGGGGAGGGTGAACAGCCAGTGGTCGTGGTACACATTGGTACAAACGACATAGGGAAAAAAAAGGGATGAGGTCTTAAAAAAGCAGAATATAGGGAGTTAGGAAGGAAGTTGAAAAGTAGGACCTCAAAGGTAGTGATCTCAGGATTACTACCAGCAGGAGATATCAGATGAATACATGGCTGAAGAGATGGTGTGAGGGAGAGGGTTTCAGATTCCTGGGACATTGGGACCAGTTCTGGGGGAGGTGGGACCTGTACAAACTGGACGAGTTACACCTGTGCAGGGCAGGGACTAATGTCCTAGGGGGAATATTTGCTAGAGTGGTTGGGGAGGGTTTAAACTAAAATGGCAGGGGGACGGGAACCTATGCAAGGAGTCAGCGGAGGGGGAATCAAGGACAAGAACAAAAGACAGAAAGGGGAATAAAAAAAGTGATAGGCAGAGAAACCAAGGGCAAGTATCAAACAGGGCCTCAGTGAAAAATAATGGGAACGGGACAAGTAATGTTATAAAGACAAGCCTTAAGGCTTTGTGCTTTAACGCGAGGAGCATTCGTAATAAAGTGGTTGAATTAACCGCGCAAATTGATGTAAACAGGTATGATATAGTCGGGATTACGGAGACATGGCTGCAGGGTGACTAGGGATGGGAACTGAACATCCAGGGGTATTCAGTATTTAGGAAGGACAGACAAAAAGGAAAAGGCGGTGGAGTTGCATTGCTAGTTAAAGAGGAAATTAATGCAATAGTGAGGAAAGATATTAGCTCCGACGTGGAATCTGTACGGGTAGAGCTGAGAAACACTAATGGGAAAAAAACGTTAGTGGGGGTTGTATATAGACCCGCAAACTGTAGTGGTGATGTTGGGAATGGCATTAAACAGGAAATTAGAGATGCATGCAATAAAGGAACATCTGTAATTATGGGTGATTTTAATCTGCATATAGATTGGGCAAATCAAATTAGTAACAATACAGCGGAGGAATTCCTGGACTGTATACGGGATGGTTTTCTGGACCAATACGTTGAGGAGCCAACTACAGAACAGGCCATCCTAGACTGGGTATTGTGTAGTGAGAAAGGAATAATTGGCAATCTAGTTTGCGAGGCCCTTTGGGGATGAGCAACCATAATATGATAAAATTCTTCATCAAGATGGAGAGTGACATAGTTGATTCTGAGACTAGGGTCCTGAATCTTAATAAAGGAAACTATGATGGTATGAGACGCGAGTTGGCTTTGATGGATTGGGAAATGTTACTTAACGGGATGATGGTGGGTAGGCAATGGCAAATATTCAAAGAGCGCACGGGTGAACTGCAACAATTGTTTATTCCTGTCTGGCGCAAAAGTAAAATAGGAATGGTGGCCAAACCATGGCTTACAAGGGAAATTAGATATAGTATTAGATCCAAGGAAGAAGCATACAAATTGGCCAGAATAAACAACAGACCCGAGGATTGGGAGCAATTCAGCAAAGGTGGACCAAGGGATTGATTAAGGGAAAATATAGTATGAGAGTAAGCGTGCGGGGAACATAAGAACTGACTGTAAAGGTTTCTATAAGTATGTGAAGAGAAAAAGATTGGTGAAGACAAATGTAGATCCCTTACAGTATGAAACAGGGGAATTTATAATGGAGAACAAAGAAATGGCTGACCAACTAAATACATACTTTGGTTCTGTCTTCACAAAGGAGGACACAAATAACATACCAGAAATGTTGGGGAACACAAGGTTTGGTGAGAGGGAGGAACTGAAAGAAATCAGTATTAGTAGGGAAATGGTGTTGAAGAAATTGATGGGAATGAAGGCTGATAAATCCCCAGGACCTGATAATCTAGTCCAGAGTACTCAAGGAAGTGGCCCTAGAAATAGTGGATGCATTGGGGGTCATCTTCCGAGATTCTATAGACTCTGGAACAGTTCCTACAGATTGGAGGGTAGCTAATGTAACCCCACTATTTAAAAAGGGAGGTAGAGAGAAAACAGGGAATTATAGACCAGTCAGCCTGCCATCGTTAGGGGGGGAAATTCTACAGTCCATTATAAAAATAGTGGCAGAATCGGACAGAGTCAGCATTGATTTACAAAAGGGAAATCATGCTTGACAAATCTACTGGAATTTTTTGAGAATGTAACTTGTAGAATTGATGAGGGGGAGCCAGTGGATGTAGTTTATTTGGACTTTCAGAAGGCTTATGACAAAGTCCCACATAAGAGATTAGCGTGTAAAACTAAAGCGCATGAGATTGGGGGTAGTGTATTGAGATGGATAGAAAACTGGTTGGCAGACAAGGAACAAAGTGTAGGAATAAACGGGTCTTTTTCCGAAAGGCAGGCAGTGACTAATGGGGTACCGCAGGGATCGGTGCTGAGGTTATCCACTTTGATAGCAAAAACAGGAAGGCAGATTATTATCTGAATGGCTATAAATTGAGAGAGGGGAATGTGCAACAAGACCTGGGTGTCCTCATACACCAGTCGTTAAAGGTAAGCATGCAGGTGCAGAAGGCGGTAAAGAAGGCAAATGGTACATTGGCCTTCATAGCGAGAGGATTCGAGTACAGGAGCAGGGATGTCTTGTTGCAATTGTACAGGGCCTTGGTGAGACCACACTTGGAATACTGTGTGCAGTTTTGGTCTCCTTATCTGAGGAAGGATGTTCTCGCTATAGAGGGAGTGCAGCGAAGGTTTACCAGACTGATTCCTGGGGTGGCGGGACTGACATATGAGGAGAGATTGAGTCGGTTAGGATTATATTCGCTGGAGTTCAGAAGAATAAGGGGGGGGATCTCATAGAAACCTATAAAATTCTAACAGGACTAGACAGGGTAGATGCAGGAAGGATGTTCCCGATGGTGGGAGAGTCCAAAACCAGGGGTCACAGTCTGAAGATATGGGGTAGACCATATAGGACTGAGATGAGGAGAAATTTCTTCACCCAGAGAGTTGTAAGCCTGTGGAATTCGCTACCACAGAAAGTAGTTGAAGCCAAAACATTGTATGTTTTCAAGAAGAAAGTTAGATATAGCTCTTGGGGCGAAAGGGATCATAAGATATGGGGAGAAAGCGGAAGCGGGTTATTGAGTTGGATGATCGGGGGCGGGGACACCAAATGTTAGCAGAATAGGGACACATCATAATACAGTAAAACAATCAAGTCAGAGGGAGTACAGCTGCAATAAGCTTCAAGGGAGTAAGGCAAGGCTGGATGGCCTCTACTTTAATGCCAGGAGTATTACAGGTAAAACGAATAAGTTAAGGGTGAGGATTGACAGGTGGAATTGTGATATAGTAGCCATCACTGAGACATGGTTGAGGGAAGGGCAGGATTGGCAGCTCAACTTTCTGGGATATAGAATCTTCAGGCGAGACAGGGGAGGCAGGACTGACAAAGAGGCGGCGTTGCATTATTAGTTAAGGAGTCAGTTACTGTAGTAAGGAGAGATGATATCTTGGAGGGGGAATCCAATGAAGCTTTGTGGGTAAAGCTTAGGAATAAAAAAGGTGTTTATTATAGACCCCCAGATGGTCAGCAGGAAATTGAGGAGCAAACGTGTGCACAATTTGTGGAGGTGTGTAAAAACAATAACAATCGGGTAATTATATTAGGTGATTTCAACTTTCCCAACATTATTTGGAATAGACATAGTCTTAAGGGCTTGGATGGAGTGGATTTCTTGAAATGTGTACAGGAGAACTTTTTAGGTCAATATGTAAAGGGTCCAACAAGGGACGGTGCATTGCTGGACCTAATTCTGGAGAATGAAGCCGGACAAGTGGCTGAGGTGGTGGTGGGCGAGCATTTTAGCGATAGCGACCACAACATGGTACAGTTTAAGTTTGTTATGGACAAAGAAATCGACAAGTTGCAAAAAAATGTTTTGGATTGGAGGAGAGTGGATTTTAGTAAAACAAGGCAGGATCTGGCCAAGGTAGATTGGGAACAGTTACTTGTGGGGAAATCTACAGAAGAGCAGTGGGGAGTGTTCAAAAAGGAAAAGGGGAGGGTACAGACTCAACATGTTCCCTCTAGGGTGATAGGAAGGAGTAACAAGCCCAGAGAACCATGGATGACCAGAGATATTCAGGTTACGATGAGAAGGAAAAGAGAGGCTTTTAGCAGCTACAAGGGAAGCAAATCAGCAGAGGCATTAGTGGAGGACAAACAGTGCAGGGTAGAGCTTAAGAAAGCAATTAGGAGAGCAAAGAGGGGATATGAGAAAGCTCTGGCTGGGAAAAGTAGGGAAAATCCCAAGATATTCTATAAGTATATCAATGGGAAGAGGATAATCAGGGAAAGAATAGGGCCATTAGGGACCAATGTGGCAATCTATGGGTGCAGCTAGAGGACATCGGTAAAGTGTTGAATGAATATTTCACGTCCGTCTTCACCCAAGAGAATGAGGATGAAGGTATTGAACTCGGGATGAGAGACTGCGAGGTTCTTAAGCAAATTGATATAGGGAGTGACAAGGTATTGGAAGTGTTGGCAGGCTTAAAAGTGGACAAATCTCCAGGTCTGGATGATTTGTGTCCCAGACTGCTGAGGGAGGCAAGGGAGGAGATTGCAGGGGCTCTGACCCAAATTTTTAATTCCTCTCTGGCCACGGGGGAGGTGCCAGAGGACTGGAGAACGGCTAATGTGGTTCCGCTATTTAAGAAGGGTTGTAGAGTTAAGCCAGGGATCTACAGGCCAGTGAGTCTCACGTCAGTGGTAGGGAAACTATTGGAGAAAATTCTAAAGGAGAGTATCTATCTCCACTTGGAGAGGCAAGATTTGATCAGGAATAGTCAGCATGGCTTTGTCAGAGGGAGGTCATGCCTAACAAATTTGATTGAATTTTTTGAGGAGGTGACCAGGTGTGTAGATGAGGGTAGTGCAGTTGATGCAGTTTATATGAATTTCAGCAAAGCCTTTGACAAGGTCCCACATGGGAGACTTATAAAGAAGGCAAAGGCACATGGGATACAGGGTAATTTGATAAGGTGGATTCAAAATTGGCTTAGTTGTAGGAGACAGAGGGTGATGACAGAAGGATGCTTTAGTGACTGGAAGCCAGTGTCCAGTGGTGTACCATAGGGATCTGTGCTCGGTCCCCTACTATTTGTCATTTATATAAACGACATGGATGACTATGTAGGGGATAGGATTTGTAAGTTTGTGGATGACACAAAGATTGGCCGGGTGGTTAACAGTGAGGTTGAGTGTCTTGGGCTACAGGAAGATATAGATGGGATGGTCAAATGGGCAGATAAATGGCAGATGGAATTTAACCCTGAAAAGTGTGAGGTGATACACTTTGGAAGGAGTAATTTGACAAGGAAGTATTCAATGAACGGCATGGCACTAGGAAGTTCTGAGGAACAAAGGGACCTTGGCGTGTGTGTCCATAGGTCTCTGAAGGCAGAGGGACATGATAGTGGGGTGGTGAAAAAGGCATATGGGACACTCGCCTTTATCAATCGAGGCATAGATTATAAAAGTAGGGAGGTCATGTTGAAGTTGTATAGAACCTTGGTGAGGCCACAGCTGGAGTACTGTGTGCAGTTTTGGTCGCCACATTATAGGAAGGATGTGATTGCACTGGAGGGGGTGCAGAGGAGATTCACCAGGATGTTGCCTGGGATGAAACATTTAAGTTATGAAGAGAGGTTGGATAGACTTGGGTTGTTTTCGTTGGAGCAGAGAAGACTGAGGGGCGACCTGATCGAGGTGTACAAGATTATGAGGGGCATGGACAGGGTGGATAGGGAGCAGTTGTTCCCCTTAGTTGAAGGGTCAGTTACAAGGGGGCATAAGTTTAAGGTGAGGGGCAGGAGGTTTAGGGGGGATGTGAGACAAATCTTTTTTATCCAGAGGGTGGTGACAGTCTGGAATGCGCTGCCTGGGAGGGTGGTAGAGGCGGGTTACCTCACATCCTTTAAGAAGTACCTGGATGAGCACTTGGCACGTCATAACATTCAAGGCTTTGGGCCTAGCGCTGGTAAATGGGATTAGGTAGGTAGGTCAGGTGTTTCTCACGTGTCGGTGCAGACTCGATGGGCCGAAGGGCCTCTTCTGCACTGTGATTCTGTGATCATAGTGAATGGCGGAGCAGGTTCGAAGGGCTGAATGGCCTACTCCTGCTCCTATTTTCTATGTTTCTATGGTTTCTATTACCTTTTGTTTCCTGTCACTGAGCCAATTTTGGATCCAACTTGCCACCTTTCCCTGTATCCCATGAGATCACACTTTCCTGACCAGTCTGCCATGTGGGACCTTGTCAAATACCTTACTGAAATCCATGTAGAAAATATCCACTGCACCACACTCATCAATCCTCCTTGTTAGTTCCTCAAAAAATTCTGTTAAGTTAGTGAGACACGATCTTCCCCTAACAAAGCCATGCTGGCTAACCCTGATTAATCCGTGCCTTTCTAAGTGACAGTTTATCCTGTCTCTCAGAATTGTTTCTAATAATTTGCCAACCAAAGTTAGGCTGGCCTATAATTTTCTGGCCTATTCCATGCACCCTTTTTAAATAATGGTACAAAGTCGGCAGACCTGCAATCCTGCAATTCACCTGTATCTAGTGAGAATTGGAAAATGATCCTCAGAGCATCTGCTACTTCCTCCCTGGCTTCCTTCAACAGCCTGGGATACAATCCATCTGGCCCTGGTGATTTATCTACCTTCAAGGATGTCAGTCTCTCCAGTACTTCCTCTCTCAATATGCTTATTGTATCTTATGTTTCACACTCCTCTTTAACTAGAATGTCTGCACCATCCCTCTCCTTAGCGAAGACAGAGACAAAGTGTTCATTGAAAACCCTCCTCACATCTTCAGCATCAACCCACAAGATACCATTTACATCTCTGATAGGCCTGACCCTTTCCTTAGTTATTCTCTTGCTCATCATGTACTGGTAAAACATCTTTGGGTTTTCTTTGATTTTACCTGCCAATTCAAGTACAGGAGCAGGGATGTCTTGCTGCAATTATACAGGGCCTTGGTGAAACCACACTTGGAATGTGTGCAGTTTTGGTCTCCTTATCTGAGGAAGGATGTTCTTGCTATAGAGGAAGTGCAGTGAAGGTTTACCAGACTGATTCCTGGGATGGCGGGACTGACATATGAGGAGAGATTGAGTCGGTTAGGATTATATTCGCTGGAGTTCAGAAGAATGAGGGGGATCTCATAGAAACCTATAAAATTCTAACAGGACCAGACAGGGTAGATGCAGGGAGGATGTTCCCGATAGTGGGAGAGTCCAGAACCAGGGGTCATATCTTCCATATCTTCTCTTTGCTTTCCTAATTTTCTTTTTTACTTCACCCCCGTACTTTCTATACTCCTCTAGGTTTCCTACAGTATTAAGCCTTTTGTGATTGTCATAAGCTTTCTTTTTCTGCCTTATCTTGGCCTGTATGCTTCTGGATAACCAGGGGGCTCTAGATTTGGCAATACCACCCTTTTTCTTTGTGCGGACATGTCTACACTGTGCCCGTAGAATCTCACCTTTGAATGCCTCCCACTGATTTGACACAGTTTTTCCTTCTAATAGCTGTATCCAGTCCACTCTCACCAGCTCACCTCTCAGCTTTGTAAAATTTGTCTTTCCCCAATTTAGAACTTTTACTCTTGTTCTATCTTTGTCCTTTTACATAATGGTGCTAAATCTAACTATATTATGATCACTATCTCCAAAATGGTCCCCCACTGCTACTTCATCCACTTGCCCAACTTAATTTCTGAAGACTAAATCTAGAATTGTGCCCCTCTCGTTGGGATTGTTATGTTCTGGCTAAAAAAGTTCTCTTGAATGCAGTTCAAGAAATTTGTGCCCTCTGTGCCCTTCACACTGTTCATATCCCAACAGATATTAGGGTAGTTGAAGTCCTCAACAATTACTGCCCTATTGTTTTTGCACTCAGAAATCTGTCTACATATTTGCTCTTCTAACTCCCTTCCACTATTTGGGGGTCTATAATACACTCCTAGCAGTGTGGCTGCCCCTTTTTTTATTTCTGAGCTCAGCCCATATAGCCTCATTTGATGATTCATTTAGTATCTCATCCCTCCTCACAACAGTAATTGATTCTTTAGCCAACAATAATATACCTCCACCTTTTTGATCCCTTTCCCTATCCTGCCTGAAAACTCCAGGAATCTTGAGCTGCCATTTTTGCCCCTCTTTAAGCCAAGTTTCTGCTATAGCAATGATATCCCACTGCCATTTGTCTATCTGTGTCCTCAGCTCATCAGCTTTATTTACTATGCTCCTTGTGTTTATATATATATACCTTTCAACACTGCCAAATTCCTGTGCTGTGCACTTTTTAACCTGTGCTGCTTCTGTCTTTCAGAGTCACTCACTAATTCTCCATCTTCTGTTCCCTGCTCTGACTTTGCCCTCAGGTTCCCACCCCCCTGCCAATCTAGTTTAAACCCCCCAGCAGCACTATCAAATTTCCCTGTGAGGATATTTGTCCTCGTCCTGTTCAGGTGTAGACTGTCTAGCTTGTACACCTTCCCCAGAACAGATCCCAATGTGTCAGAAATCTGATCCTACATAGGTTCTCCAGCTTATACATAGGACAGGGAGTAATCCTGAGATTACTGCCTTAGTAGACTGATGGGGCGGTATTTGGCCAGCTTGGGTTTAGCCTGCTTTTTGTGTACAGGGTATACCTGGGTAATTTTCCACATTGCCGGGTAGATGCCAGTGTTATAGCTGTATTGGAACAGCTTGGCTAGGGGGATAGCTGGTTCTGGAGCAAAAGTCTTCAGTACTATTGCCAGAATATTGTCAGAGCCCATAGCCTTTGCAGCATTCAGTGTCTTCAGCCGTTTCTTGATATCGCTTGGAGTGAATTGAACTGGCTGAAGACTGGCATCTGTGATGCTGGGGACCTCAGGAGAAGGCTGAGATGGATCATCCACTTGGTGCTTCTGGCTGAAGATTGTTGCAAATGCTTCAGTCTTGTCTTTTGCATTGATGTGCTGGGCTCCCCCATCATTGAGGATCAGGATATTTGTGGAGCTGCCACCTCATAAGATCTTAAGATCATAACCTCTGCACACATTTTTTTTTTGTTTTTGGGGGTCAGCTGTTGGTAATGACTCTGCTTATTTCATTTATAGCTCCTCTCAAATCATCTTTTATTTCTTCACATCTCCCATTACCACCTCTTTTTGCCTTGCACCATCTTCCCCTTTGTTATTTAATCTCTCCTGTCTTCCACCCTATCACAGAAATTCCCTTTTTTGTTAATATAGAATAGTTATAGCACAGAAGGAGACCATTTGGCCCGTTATGTTCCTGCCAGCTCTCTGCAAGAACAATGCAGCTAGTCCCACTCTCCCACCCTTTTTCTATAGCCCTACATGTTTTCTCTTTAGGTGCTGATCCCATTCCTTTTTGAAAGCCACAATTGAATCTGCCTCCATCACATTCTCAGACAATGCATTCCAGATCCTAACTAGATGCTGAATAAAAAGGGTTTGCCTTATGTTGCCATTGATTCTTTTGCCAATTCCCTAAATTGTTGTCTTCTAGTTCATGGTCCTCCTGCCAATGGTAACAGTTTCTCTTTGTCTAGACCCCTCCATCAAATCTCCTCTTAACCTTCTCTTCTCTAAGGAGAAATGCCCCAGCTTCTCCAATCTATGTAATTGAAGTCCCTCATCCCTGGAACCATTCTCGTTCATCTCTTCTGCACCCTCTTTAAAGCCTTCACATCCTTCCTAAAGTGCAGTACCCAGAATTGTCACAATATTCCAGTTGAGGCCGGATCAGTGTTTTATAAAGTTTCATTGTAATTTTCTCGCTTTGCACTTTATTACCTTATTGTTAAAGCCCAGGATCACTGCCGGGCTGTTTCATTAACCACTTTTTCAATCTGCCCTCCCATCTTCAACAATTTATGCACATATACCCCTAGCTCCCTCTGCTCTTTCAACCCCTTGAGAATTTTATCCTTTACATTGCTTCTCCTTGTTCTTCCTACCAAATATATCACTTCACACTTCTCTGCATTAAATTCTCCTCCTCATTCTACAAATCTGTCTATGCCTTGAAATCAATCACCGTCCTCCTCAGTTCACATCTGCAAATTTTAAAACTGCACCCTGTACACCCAAGTGTAGGTCATTTAACATAGATCAAGAAAAGCAGGGTTCCTAGGCCAACCCTTGGAGAACCCTGGCGTATACCTTCCTCCAGTCCTCCAAACGTTCACTACTACTCACTGTTTCCTGTTCCTCAGCCAACTTTGTATCCATGCTGCCACAGTCCCTTTTATTCCATGGCCTTCAAATTTGCTGGCAAGTTTATTATGGGGCACTTTATTAAATGCCTTTTGGAAGTTCATGTACACTACATTACCCTCATCAACCAAATCAAGCTAGTTAAACACATTTTGTCTTGTTTTTATTTTGCTCCTGCCATTTCTTTCCCTCTGTACTTACTTTAAACTTGCTACATTTCTTAGCTTTTTCTGGTTTTGATGACCTGAAACGTTAACTCTGGTTTTCTCTCCACAGATGCTGCCAGAACTGCTGAGCTTTTCCAGCATTTTTTGGGAGGAACTATTTCCTTTGGCCAGGGGAGTCTGGAACAGGGGGGGGCATAACCTTAAAATTAGACCTAGCAGCTGAGGCGTGATGTCAGGAAGCACTTCTGCACACAAAGGGTTAGTGGAAATCTGGAATTCTCTCCCACAAAAAGCTGTTGAGGCTGGGGGTCCACTGGAGCTATTAAAACTGAGATCAGTGGATTTTTGTTGGGTAATGGGATTCGGGTTAAGGACCAAGATGGGTAAATGGAGAGAGCTGTTCTGTTGGGACAGGCTCCATTTGAACCATGCTGGGACCAGTGTCCTGGCAAATTGTATAACTAGGGTTGCAGATAGGACTTTAAACTAATTCGTGGGGGGGGGGGAGGGTGCAATTGAAGGGAAGTTTAAAAAATCAAAAAGAAACGAGAGAGCAGAGGTTCAGGGTAGTGAAGAGAGGAACGATAACCAAAGTGTGACAGGAAGGAGCAGAAAATATAAGCAGAAGAGTGCAGCAGAAATTAGAACCAGAATGAGTAATAATGGTAAAAAGTCAAAGCTTTAGGCTCTTTATCTGAATGCATGTAGCATTTGTATCAAGATAAATTAGTTGACGGCACAAATAGAAATAAGTGAATATGACTTGATAGCTATTACAGAGAAGTGGCTGCAGGGTGACCAAGACTGAGAACTCAATATTCAAGGGTATTCAACATTGCGGAAAAATAGGCAAAAAGAAAAAGGAGGTGGGGTAGCTTTGTTAATAAAGGAAGGTATCAGTGCGGTGGTGAATAGTGATATAGGTGCAATAGATCGTGATGTGGAATCAGTTTGGGTGAAAATAAGGAATAGCAAGGGGAAGAAGTCACGGTGGGAGTCGTCTATAGGCCCCGAAGAGTTGCCTCACTGTAGGACAAAGTATAACTCAGGAAATAATGGTGGTGTGTAGAAGGGCACTACAATTGTCATGGGTGATTTTAATCTGCATATTGACTGGACAAATCAGACGAATTTGTAAAGTGCATCAGGGATTGTTTCTTAGAGCAATACATTGCAGAACCTACCCGGGAACAGGCTATTTTAGATCTAATAATGTGTAATGGAGTGGGATTAATAAGAGATATCGTAGTTAAGGATCCTCTAGGGCGTTAACGATCACAACATGGTAGAATTTCAAATTCAGTTTGAGGGCGAGCAACTTGGGTCTCAAACCAGTGTCCTCAACTTAGATAAGGGCAATTACAGAGGTATGAAGAAAGAGTTGTCTAAAGTGAGCTAGGAAAATAGACTAAGGGGAAGGTCAGTGGATGAGCAGTGGCAAACATTTAAGCAGATATTTCACAACGCTCAGCAAAAATTTATCCTGGTCAAAAAGCAGGGCTCGATGAGAAGGATGAACCACCCATGGTTAACAAAGGTGGTGAGTATCCAATCAAAAACTACGGTATACATAAAAACTAAACTGTATAATAAAGAGGGAGAAATTGATTATGAAAGTAAATTAGCAAGAAATACAAAAACAAACAGCAAGAGCTTCTACGGGTATATAAAAAGAATAAGAGGACACTCATTTAAAACTAAGATGTGAAGGAATTTCTTCTCTCAGGGGGTAGTAAATGTCTGGAATTCTCTACCCCAGAGAGTTGTGGAGGCTAGATCTTTGAACGTACTTAAAGAGGAAGCAGATAGATTTTTAAATATCGGGGAGTTGAGGGCTATGAGGAGCTGGCATGAAAGAGGAGTTGAGGCATGGGGCAGAACAGCCATGATCTTATTGAATGGTGGGGCAGACTTGAGGGGCCTAATGGCCTACTCCTGCTCTCATTTCTTATGTTCTTAAGATCAGCTATGACCTAACTGAATGGTGGATTAAATGAAAAGAGATGGGTATATGCAGCAGCATCGTGGGTCTGGATGGCCTACTCCTGTTCCATTGTCCAATAAAATTAGGACCAATTAAAGCACCAATATAATCAGCTAATGTACAATTAAGTCGTTCAATGATCTTGTACTTACGATCACGCGCCCACCATTTGAAAGCAGTTGTAGATCATTGCTCAGATTCACATTGGCCAACATTTCTATGATCACATTTACTCCTTGACCAGCTGTATAATCCTTCACAGAAAATGTGCAGGTTAAGAATGAGATATACGTAAATGATCATCCCAATCAAGATACAATAAACTAGCCAACTAAATTAGAACATTATGCTGGTTTACATTTGGAGCGACTCTCCTTTTTCCATTCTTACTCACAACTCAATCACTTCAATCAACTACTTGGTCAAGTTAGCAGAGCCAAAGTTGCATTTGAATGACGAAGTCCAATGATCACAAGAACAAACTTGCATTTCAATAGCACCTTTCACAACCTCAGTAAGTCTCAAAGCACTTTACAGCCAATATAGTATTTTTGAAGACACTGTTGTAGTGCAGGAGCTGTGACAGTCAATTTTTGCACAGCAAGATCCCACAATCGGTAATAAGATAATGACCAGAAAAACTGTTTTAATATTGTTGGTTGCAGAATAAATATTGACCATGAAACTGAGGCTAACTCCCTTACTCTTCAGAATAATGCCATGGGATTTTTTTTTTAATTCATTCATGGGATGTTGGCTTCGCTGGCTGGGCCAGCATTTATTGCCCATCCCTAGGTGCCCTTGAGAAGGTGGTGGTGAGCTGCCTTCTTGAACCGCTGCAGTCCATGTGGTATCGGTACACCCACAGTGCTGTTAGGGAGTTCCAGTATTTTGACCCAGCGACAGTGAAGGAACGGTGATAAGTTCCAAGTCAGGATGGTGAGTGACTTGGAGGGGAACTTCTAGGTGGTGGTTTCCCCACCTATCTGCTGACCTGGTCCATCTAGGTGGTAGTGGTCGTGGGTTTGGAAGGTGCTGTCGAAGGAGCCTTGGTGAATTCCTACAGTGCATCTTGTAGATAGGACACACACTGCTGCCACTGTGTGTCGGAGGGGGAGGGAATGAATGTTTGTGGATGTGGTGCTAATCAAATGGGCTGCTTTGTCCTGGATGGTGTCTAACTTCTTGAGTGTTGTGGGAGCTGCACTCATCCAGGCAAGTGGGGAATATTCCATCACACTCCTGACTTGTGCCTTATAGATGGTGGACAGGCTTTGGGGAGTCAGGAGGTCAGTTACTCGTCGCACAATTCCTAGTCTCTGACCTGCTCTTGTAGTCACAGTATTTATATGGCTAGTCAGTTCAGTTTCTGGTCAATGGTAACCCCCAGGATGTTGATAGTGGGGGATTCAGTGATGGTAATACCATTGAATGTCAAGGGGCAATGGTTGGATTCTCTCTTGTTGGGTATGGTCATTGCCTGACACTTGTGTGGTGCGAATGTTACTTTATATATATCTGACAGAGCAGACAGATTTAATGTCTCATCTGAAAGACAGCACACCCGTCAGTGCAACACTCCCTCATTACTGCACCAGAGTGTCAACCTAGACCTTGTGTTCAAATCTGTGGAGTGGGTCTTGAACCCACGAAATGTTATGACCCAGGTTAATAATCAACTTAAATGATTTGAAGCAGCAACAAATATTTGATCTGAAAAGGTAAACAAAGCAATGAAGAAGCTCAGACTGTTTGATTTAAACCGTGCATGGAAGATCATTCACTGTGAATGCTTTTATGATTATGGCCCATCTTTTCAGTCATCAATGATTGTTTGCATTGCACAAACATAGTCCTCCCACTCTGTTGATTGGCTGACCTAAGTGCATCGCTCTGGGGGCTAGGAATTATCCAAAAAAGACAGGAGAGGAAAAGGAAGTTGGAGCCCGAGAGGTAGTTGGAAAGAGGATAGAGTTCGTTCTTTGAGGAGGTGTGATTATAACAGTACTGAAGAGCACAGGGGACAGAATATGATGAGGGAAAGACAGTCACAATGTCAACAAGAATAAGAAAATCAAGAGCAAGAAAAGGCCTTTCAGCCCTTCACTGCTAAACTGAAATCAATTGTCTTACCACAGCTTCCTACCCCTGACCTGACATCCCCAACTTTAAGTTTCTTCCTACCTTATCTGGAGAAAACTCAAACAGTCTGAACTATTAATATCTCTTTAAACCTCAATGTCTCTTAACAGCTGTCCATTCAGATCTTTCTTTAAGGTACCCATTGAATCAATCTGGAGAAAGGTGTCAGCCGTGGCTCAGTGGGTAGCACTCTCACTTTCAAGTCAGGAGGTTGTGGGTTTCAGCCTCAGTTCAGGAAACTGAATGCAAAGTCTTGGCTGGCACTCCAGGTGCAGTCATGTGGGAGTGTTACACGGTTGGGAGGTCGATACTAAGGGAGTGCTGCACTGTCGGGGATGTTGTATTTTGGTTGAGAGATTAAAGCAAGGTCATGTCTTCCCTCTTAGGTGGATGTATAAGATTCCACAGCATTATTTTGAAGGATAGAAGGGGAGTTCTCCCCGGTGTCCTGGGGCCAATATTTATCCCTCAACCAACATCAGTAAAATGAATTAGCTGCTCATTTATCAAATTGCTGTTTGCGGAAGCTAGCTATGATAAACTGGCTACAGTGTCTCTCTATATTACAACAGTGACTACACTTCAAAAAGTACTTCACTGACTGTAAAGAACTTTCAGATGTCTTGAGGTCATGAAATGGGGTGTATAAATGCAAGTTCATGCTGCAGCTGTATAGAACCTTGGTTAGGCCACACTTGGAATATTGCGTGCAATTCTGGTCGCCACATTACCAGAAGGATATGGAGGCATTGGAGAGGGTGCAGAGGAGGTTTACCAGGATGCTGCCTGGTCTGGAGGTTATTAGCTATGAGGAGAGGTTGGAGAAACTCGGATTGTTCTCACTAGAGCGACGGAGTTTGAGGGGCAACTTGATAGAAGTTTACAAAATTATGAGTGGCATGGACAGAGTAGATAGTCAGAAGCTTTTTCCCAGGGTGGAAGAGTCAATTACTAGGGGACTAGGTGAGAGGAGAAAACTATAGAGGAGATGTGCAGGGCAAGTTTTTTACGCAGAGGGTAGTGAGTGTCTGGAATTCGCTGCCAGAGGAGGTGGTGGAAGCAGGTACGATAGTGGTGTTTAAGAGGCAGCTTGACAAATACATGAATAGGACGGGAATAGAGGGATACGGACCCTGGAAGTACAAAATGTTTTAGTTGACGGGCAATATGATCGGCGCAGGCTTGGAGGGCCGAAGGGCCTGTTCCTGTGCTGTACTTTTCTTTGTTCTTCTTTCTTTTTACACAGCTGTTGGTTACTTGCAATGCCCTAGCCAAGATCAGAGATGTGAGCAACACCATCCTTCTAATTCTGAGTGCCAGGAGACAGAAGTAAGACTGACAGGATAGCCAGCAACACTGAGTCTTTATTCACTCTGCTAACCCTTGTCATTTTGAAACCACAAAGCCTTAGGAAATGAAAATATAAGTCAATGCATGACCAATGGAGATTATGAAGTGTTGGATCTGTACCTTGATCTTATCAATGTAGCCAGTCTCCCTGTGATTGAAAGTCTTGTGAGCTCCATTCTTTTGAACGAGACAGAGTCCTTCCTGAGTCCCGGCTGTACCGAGCACCTTCAGGCCATAGGCTCTGGCAATCTGGCAGGCTGCTATCCCAACCTGAAAGGCAGCACAATAATTACACACTACCTTTCATGGAGGCAGCTTCTCAATTTCATGAGCTGGCCCGTTCCAGCCAAACACAATACCTCTGCTCTCCAATTGCTGCAAGCAAGCAAGCACAGAAATCCAAATTCCAATTACTATTTGCCTCCAGACTGCATTTCTGATTTCAAATCAAGATTCTTTTGCATGCAGATTCAAGTCAGGAAGAGCAACATCAAGATCATGCATGTGTACTATTAATAATCCAACGTGACTGCACAAAGATTTAAACAAAGTAGTTCATCAATTTTATCAGAAAAAGTAACATAAAAAAGAGCAATTTTATAGAAACGTGGAACCAATATTACACAGGATGATTTCAAAAATGAACACATGCAATAAAATATACTAGGACTAATTGGTAGCTCTTTCAAAAAAGCTAGCACAGACAGGGTGGGCTGAATGGCCTATTCCTGCACTGTATGATTCTAACATGTGTTTTCATACCAGGGATGGGAAACTATAATTACAACAAGATACTTAAGATCATGGGAATAGTTTTAATGGACCATTTTAAAAAAAAATCATGCATGGGTTGTGGGCAGCACTGACTAAGTCACCATTTACTTCCTATCCTGAATTGCCCTTGAAAAGGTGGTGGTGTGCAGCCTTCTCGAATTACTGTAAGTGTAGCTGTTTAGTACAACACAGTGGCTTGTTAGGCCATTTCATACGACAATTAAGAGTTAACCACGTAGCTGTGGGTCTGGAGTCACATAGAGGCCAGACTGGGTAACAATGGCAGATTTCCTTCCCTACAGGACATTAGTGAAACAGGCGGGTTTGTATGACAACCAGGTAGTTTCCTGGTTACCATTGCTGAGACAAGCTTTTTATTCCGGGTTTATTTAATTAACAGAATTTAAATACTACAGCTGCCGTGGTGCTTCTAGATCATTAGCTCTGGCCTCTGGATTATCAATCCATACTGTACCCCATGATTTTTCTAAAAATTGGGAGGTATTTGATTAGGTTGAAGAGAGAACGAATCTTTCTTCTGGTTTGGGAGTCAAAAATGAAAGGTCGACAGTTGAAAATTGCAACTAAAAATTAAGGAGAGGGGATCAGGAGAAATTTCTTTTACACAGAATTTGGTTGGAGCATGGGCTGTTTTATCACAGGGAGTGGTCGAGACAGAAACCATTGATCTTTTAAGGGGAAATATTTAGAGCAGAGGAAGATGGAGGGCTTTAAGGGAAAAACAGTGCAGAGGGATAAATTGCAAGGATCCAGCACAGACACAATGAGCTAAGTGGCCTCCTCTGTGCAGTAACATTCTGTGATTCGAAACTTGAGTGTAAAAAGTGTAAGGATTGCTCTGAAATATAGTGGATGGAACTTTCTCTTCGAAGTACCAATGGGATAATGGAGGAACGGGGGAAGGAGGAAGTAAAGATCAAAGAAATGCACTTTGGAATTCAGGGAATCAGATAGCAGGCAAATGCAATCTGGTGAGAGAATTCCAGAGAGCTGGGGTTTAGTGAAGAAAAGATCATTTTTTTATTCAATCATGGGGTGTGGGCATCACTGACTGGACCAGCATTTACTGCCCACCCCTAATTGCCCTTGAGGTGGTGGTGAGCTGCCTTCTTCAACCGCTGCAGACCATGTGTATAGGTGCACTCACAGTGCTGTTAGGGAGCAAGTTCCAGGATTTTGACCCAGCGACAGTGAAGGAACGGCGATAAATTCCAAGTCAGGATGGTGAGTGACTCGGGGGGGAACTTCCAGGTGGTGGTGTTCCCATCTGTCTGCTGCCCTTGTCCTTCTAGATGGTAGCGGTTGTGGGTTTGGAAGGTGCTGTTTATGGAGCCTTGGTGAGTTGTTGCAGTGCATCTTGTATGGTACACACTGCTGCTACCGAGCATCAGTGGTGGAGGGAGTGAATGTTTGTGCATGGGGTGCCAATCAAGCAGGCTGTTTTGACCTGGGTGGTGTCAAGCTTCTTGAGTGTTGTTGGAGCTGCACTCACCCAGGCAAGTGGAGAATATTCTACCACACTCCTGACTCGTAGATGGTGAACAGGCTTCAGGGAGTCAGGAGGTGAGTTACTTGCCGCAGGATTCCTAACCTCTGACCTGCTCTTGTAGCCAGTGTTTATATGACTGGTCCGGTTCAGTTTCTGGTCAATGGTAACCTTCAGGATGTTGTTGGTGGGGGATTTAGCGATGGTAATGCCATTTGGACTTGGACTGCTTCAGTATCGGAGGAGTCGCGAATGGTGCTGAACATAGTGCAATCAGCAGCGAACATCCCCACTTCTGACCTTATGATGGAAGGAAGGTCATTGATGAAGAAGCTGAAGATGGCCGAGCCTAGGACACTACCCTGAGGAATTCCTGCAGCGATGTCCTGGAACTGAGATGATTGACCTCCAACAACCACAAGCATCTTCCTTTGTGCTAGGTATGACTCCAACCAGTGAAGAATTTTCCCCCTGATTCTCATTGACTCCAGTTTTTCTGGGGCTCCCTAATGCCACACGGTCAAATGTTGCCTTGATGTCAAGGGCAGTCACTCTCACCTCACCTCTGGAGTTCAGCTCTTTTGTCCATGTTTGGACCAAGGTTGTCATGAGGTCGGGAGCTGAGTGACCTGGTGGAACAACTGAGCTTGTGAGCAGGCTATTGTTGAGCAGGTGCCACTCGATAGCGCTGTTGGTGATCCCTTCCATCACTTTACTGATGATCGCAGGTAGACTGATGGGGCAGTAATTGGCCGGGTTGGATTTGTCCTGCTTTTTGTGCACAGGACATACCTGGGCAATTTCCCACATTGCCGGGTAAATTTTCCACATTGCCAGTGTTGTAGCCAATCTGGAACAGCTTGGCTAGGGGCACAGCAAGTTCTGGAGCATAAATTTTCAGTACTATTGCCGGAATATTGTCAGGGCCCATAGCTTTTGCAGTATCCAGTGCCTTCAGCTGTTTCTTGATATTGAATTGGCTGAAGACTGGCATCTGTGTTGGTGGGGGCCTCCGGAGCAGGCCGAGATAGATCATTCACTCAGCTGCTCCTGGCATTCCCTCCTGCAGTCTTCATTGGTAATGCTGTTGTTTGTGATAAAAGGTTACAGCAATCCTGAAAGATATGATTTGCCCCAAAATTCCTAGGCATTTAACCAATGCAGCTTACCCCTCCGCTTGCTCCATGAACCAGAACAGTTTCTGCAGCCTTCACATGGGCTCTAAAAGACAAAGGAATCCCAATGAGAAAGTGTCCATTTAGTCTGCCTCCACCACTAGAACAGAAGCTGGTGATTGGTCACTGTTCAGATGCCAGTACTTGCACTATCTCTGGAGTGACTTTTCGTCAAAACTATGGCAATTCGGTTGCAAGCCGAACTGCACCCAGCAAGTGTGGAAATTCGCTGAAATTAAGCATATATTCCTTTGAGTATAGAAAATGAAAGGGTGATCTAATTAAGGTGTTTAGGATAATTAAACAATATTACAGTGTAGATAGTTTCTCTCTTTTTCCTCTGGTGGGGAAATCCAGAACAATGGGATAGACCTTAAAACTAGAGCTCTGCCATTCTGGGGGTAATGTTAGGAAGCACTTCTTCACATAAAGACTCGTGGAAATCTGGAACTCTCCTCAAAAAACTTTTGAGGCTGGGGCGGGGGTCAATTGAAAATTTCAAAACTGAGGTTGATAGATTTTTGTTGGGTAATGGAACTAAGGATTACAGAACCAAGGCGAAAAATGGAGATCAGCCATGATCTAATTGAATGGTGGAACAGGCACAAGAGGCAGAATGGCCTCTTCTGGTTCCCATGTTCTTAATCCGCCACAGGATTTCTTGTCTTAAATAATGACATGTCAAATTCTCTCTGTTTGTTCATTCATTTGATGGAACACATACAACGGATAATAAAACAGTAAGGTAATCGAAGGCATAAACAGACTGCATATTATTGACTTCAAAATTTGAAGTTCCAGTTAAAGTGTTTACTATGCCTGAGCCACACAAGTGACAGCTCCCATTAAGACTTCGGGCTGATTCTGTAAGGGTTTATTTTGAAGCATTTACAGGTAAAACATTTTGTAATTATGAACTCTCATTAGTATGTGCCATCATCACCTGGACTGATATTCATCATCTGAAGGAGTTGGAGAGGAATATTCCTGTGTATTTTGCTCTTATTGGCCTTGGGTTTTCTATGTTCTTTTACCTTAGGAGGATACATGGCTGCGAGGGGTAGGAAGGGTCAAGTCGTGATGTTCCAGCCATCAGCTGCAGGCAGGTTTTATGGTAGCAGCAAATCGTACGTTGCCTGCTAATTTTATGTTTATAAATGTTGGGTGGAGGGCTGTGACTGACTGTCCATCTCAAGTAGGGTTTTGTAACCTGGTAACATTCTTTTCTTTTGTAACTTGTTTTTTAGTTGATTACCGGACAAGTAGAGGTCTATATTTTTCTTATATTGCTGCACTCCATTGTTTATTTTCCATAAATGATACGGAAATTGAAAACAACTAGAGTCTGATTGTTAAGGTATACAAACAGGTAAAGGCATCACAACTCCTGCAATGCTGTGTCATCTCTCATGTTATGGTCGATATAATTATAGGGCATTGGTGAGAATATACCTGGAATACTGTGTGTAGTTCTGGTCTCTTTACCTAAGGAAGGACATACTTGTCCTAAAGGGAGTTCACCAAAGATTGGTTCCTAGGACAAGGAGATTGTCCTCTGAGTAGAGATTGAGTGGACAAGGTGTATATTTCCTAGCATTTAGAAGACTGGGAGGTGACCCGATTGAAACATATAAAATTCTTAAGGGGCTTGACAGGGTAGATGTTGAGAAAATGTTTCCCCTGATTGGGGAATCTAGAACATGGGATCACATCTCAGAATAAAGAGCCAGCCAATTAGGACTGAGATGAGGAGAAATTTCTTTACTCAGAGGGTTGTGAATCTTTGGAATTCTCTAACTCAGGGAGCTCTGGATGCTCAGTCATTGAGTATATTCAAATCAGAGGTCGATAGATTTTTGGGTACTAAGGGAATTAAAAGAGTTATGGGGAGATTGTGGGAAGGGTGGGGTTGAGGTAGAAGATCAACCATGATCTTGTTAAATGATGGAGCAGGCTCGAAGTACCAAACGGCCTACTCCTTCTCCTATTTCTTATGTTGTTATAGATTCATGGTTGTCTTACTTGTGCATGAGTGCTCGGTATGCAGTGAAGTAAGGAATTCCAATAGCCGATCCCTCCTTGTAGCTAAGATGTTCTGGCAACGGATAAACATTGTCATCTGAAGCAACTGTATACTCCGCATATCCACCAGTGATGGCTCCACATGTAAAAACACGGTCCCCTTTCTCTCTCGGAACAAGAAGGGCAGATTTATTCACAAGCGTTTCATTTTAAATCTGTTTAAAATGTTAAAAACTTTCCAATTTACTGATAGTAGAACATACCAAAAACATTTTATAATACATTAAAAATGTCAAGCCTGTGTGCACTACTCATCAACCTTTCTTCACTATAAATTCCTCTGTCAGAATGGAAACTGCCTATGTAAACTTGTCACGCTGTAATCACACCATCTACTAGTGGTGGTGCTGAACCACCTGCAGTTTTGTGTCTCCCAGCTTCTGATCTTTTACAGAAAATCCAATGCTCCAACCAACTCTGCTTCCTAATCTCAAGTTTTGTGATGCAACTATAAATATTATGAATTTATATTAATATTATTTATTAATTTTTAATAATTACAACGAAAGATGGAAAATGGCAAACTGAATTACATTTACATACCCTGGTTCAATTATCCATTGTTCTTTTACCCTCATTTACCCAAGACTCTACTTAATCTTAACTCCCCACATGCAATGGATGATATAATATGAAAAGGTCATATGCTGCAATAAATTTCATTGCAACAGAAGATGCAAAATACATGATTCTGAAGGAAAGTGTTAGAAAGAGCATCCAGCAATCTGAACTTGTATGGAAGACATTAGAAAACTAATTTTTATTGAGTCAGATGTGTTTTTATTGAGAAATCAATGTAAAGATAGCATTGCAGCAGTGTTACTGGACTATTAATCCAGAAGCCTGGACTAATGATCTGGAGATACAAGTTCAAATCCCATCAGGGCAGCTGAATTTAAATTCCACAGTTTCCATGGTGCATTAGCCTGGGCCTACATACAAACAAGAAGCAGGAGTAGACCATTCAGCCCCTCGAGCCTGCTCCGCCATTTAAAAAAATCATAGCTGATCTGATAGTTATCTGAAATCTGCATCCCACCTACCAACGATAACCTATCACCCCTTGCTTACCAAGAATCTATCCACTTCTGCCTTAAAAATATTCAAAGACTCTGCTTCCACCACCTTTTCAGGAAGAGAGTTCCAAAGACTCACGACCCTCTGCGTGAAAAAAATTTCGCCTCATCTCTGTTTTAAATGGGCAACCCCTTATTTTTAAACAGTGATCCCTAGTTCTAGATTCTCCCAGGATTATTTGTCTGGTGACCTTACCACCATGCCTCCCCTATGTTTGAGGTTGTCATGAAGCTATTAATGTATATAATATTATTGGAAAATATTTTTCTTTTAAAATAGAGGTTTAGTCTGTGGGTGTGTCTTAATTGGATTAAAGCCAGCTAGTCTGGGTCCTTTGACGTGTACTAGTTTTGAGATGTAAACAGAGAAGTAGAGGTGCATTTGATTTTGTTCTATAGAGCATTCAAGAAGTGGGGTGAAATCTGGCACCTAGCTAGCAAAGACTAAGCAATGTTTATATTACTAATCAAATTGGTACGATGAAATGGTTTTTATTGTTAGAAGAGGTGGCGTTCAAAGAGGCTGGTGTTACAATGAGAATTTACATTCAATGAGATGTGCTGGATAAAACCGATAGCAGTTTTTGTGCGTGCAGGGCAGAGGCAATGTAAGATCAAAGCAGCTGTAAGCCTTCAGCTGTCTCCACAGGAACAAAAGTGAAAAGAACCTAATTTTGAATTCATAAGATGAAAATGCTTTGCTTGGTGTCTGGTTAAACCTATGGGCGTTGTTGCCTTAATGGATATTAGTTTAGGAATTTGTTAAAAGTTATGATAGTAGTACTTTACAGCCATGTACATGTGTTTAATGTGTTGTAACTTTAAAAAATGTTTCACTTAGTTTAATATAAAACCTCTCGAGAACAGGTGGTTTGATTCCTGAATACACAGCTGCATCTCAAACATACCACTTAAAAATATAGGTTATGACAGTTGTTTAAAGTTTGCCTCTGGGATTTTTAAATAACTCAGCTTTACCAACTGCGGTGTCGTAACAATTGGGGGCTCTTGCCAGAGTAATAATATTTCTAATTCCTTGATTGGTTTAGAATTGGTGAATCTTAAGGTAATGAGTACGAGAAGCACTTTGAATCCAGGAGTTGGTGAAGTATTTTAGAAGTGGTGAGACTGCAAGATGGCTTTGGCAATTACTAAGACTTGTCTGGGAGTAGAAGAGATAACTCTGATTGGAGAAAATAACTAAAAGTAAGTTAACAGAATTGGCAGATAAATTAAAATTGGGGTTACCTGAGGGTGCTAGGAAATCAGATATAATTAAAAGTACAGCACAGCATCTACAGTTGGTAGTGAAACCTGACACTAGTGAGTTACAGCTGGAGGTAGTGAGACTTCAGTTGCAAATGAAAAAGCTTTAATTAGAAGCAAAGGACAGAGAAATGGCTTTTAAAAGGGAATTAGAAATTGTGAAGATTGAGAAGGAGGAAAGAGAAAAAGAGAGAGCGAGAATTCCAACTGAAAATGTTGGCAGTTAAAAAAGAGATGCCAGTAGGTGAGAAAGGATTTATCTCTAGAGTAGAACCCAGTGGAAAGATGTTTAAATTTGTACAAACTCTTCTAAAGTTTGAGGAAAAAGATATTGAAGCATTCTTTATTTCATTTGAGAAGCTAGATAAACAGATGAAATGGCCACAGGAAAACTGGATGTTATCATTACAGTTTAAGTTGTTAGGCAGGGCACACAAGGTATATGCTTCACTATTAGAAGAAATGTTGGTGAATTACGATGTGGTGAAAAGGGCTATTTTGAGTGCATATGAGTTGGTTCCTGAAGCATACAGGCAGAAATTTAGGAGTATGAGTAAACAGCCTGGGAAAACTTATAAAGAGTTTGAAAGAGTAAAACAAAGTAATTTTGACTGGTGGACACAGGTGTTAAAAATAGAAACAACCAATGCAGCTCTTAGGGAGGAAATTCTTTTGGAAGAATTTAAAGATTCAATCCCTTCGGTAGTGAGAACTCACGTGGAGAAACAAGAGGATTGATTCTGTAAGACAAACAGCAGAGATAGCTGATTATGAGTTAGTTCACAGCGGTAAACATTTTTTTTGTCACCCTTTAAATTGGAAAAGGGTAAAAAGTGGGAAGGGAAGTAGTCAGGGAAGAGGAGTCGTCGCTGAAAGTTGCCAGGGTGTTTTTGTTCAGAATAAAAAGGTGTTGAAGGTACAAGTGACATTCGAAAATTGAGGGGTTTTCATTGTATTAAAGTGGCGCACATGAAGTCAGTGTGTTGGAGATTGCAAGAAAAATCTGTTGGAATTGTTGGGGAACAGAAAAGCGCTGGAAGTAAAAGTACTGTGGGTTCTGAGGTTCAGGCACAGGAGAAACCAGTGGTTTGTGTACAGGCGAAACAGGGAGAATCGATGAATGGTGAAGAAGTGGGAATGTGTTCACAGTTTACTCAAGAGAATTCTGAGAAGCAAGTTGCAGAAATGTTTAAAGATTTTGTATGTGAAGGGAAAGTCTTTCTATGTGTATAGGGTGGCGTAGGTAAAGATGTTAAAATTTTAAGAGACACAGGGGCTAGTCAATCCTTACTGTTGTGGGATATTGATATTTGTTGTTCAAAGGGAATATTGCAGAAGATAGTAATAAGTGGGGTTCATGGAGATGCTAAATCTATTCCGTTGTGGAAGGTAAATTTAAAGAGCAAATGGAAGACGGGTGAGATTATGGTTGGAGTGGTGGAAAAATTGCTCATTGCAGGGGTTCGATTTATTCTGGGTAATGATATAACTATAGCGCAAATGTGGGTGATGCCTATGGTAGTTGAGCAGCCCGCAGAACTGTTTTCAACAGAGGTTATTTTTTAGCCAGGATTATACACAGGATTGGGATACAGGAATTCAATTTTTGTTATTTGCTATTAGAGACACTCCTAAAGCATTGACTGGTTTTAGCCCTTTTGAACGAATTTATAGTCATGAGGTAAGGGGACCACTGAAATTGATTCATGAGAAATTGGTGGTTAAAATTCAGAAACTATTCTCCTGGATTACGTATCAAATTTCAGGGCATGTGAGTTGGCTAGGGAACATTTAAAGATATCACAGCAAATGATGAAAGCGAAAGCAGATAAGAAAGCTAAAACTCGCAGTTTTGTTTCTGGAGAGAAAGTACTAGTTTTGTTACCAGTATTAAGTGATTCATTAAATGCAAGATTAAGTGAGCCTTAAAGGATTGAAAAGAAGTTGAGTGAAGTAAATTATTTAATAAATACTCCAGATAGAAGAAAGAAGCAGAGGGTGTGTCATGTAAGTATGCTTTAAAAGTACTCTGACAGGGAAGAGGAACAAACAGAGGTATTAGAGATGGTGGATGATGAAAACGAGGTAGAAATGCAGGACTCTGAAATTGATTTTCCTCTAAATAAATTGGATAATGAAGGGGTGCTTGAAAATTTAAATGAAATATTGAGTTACCTTCCAAGCAACTGTCAAAGTGATTTGGAAAAGCTATTGCAGTCACACAAACCTATCTGTGGAAGTAGGCTGGGAAGGACAAATTTAGCTATACATGATGTATGTACAGAAATATCATCTTCAATAAGGCAACAACCTAATAGATTAAACCCGACTAAGTTGTCACAAGTACAAAATGAAATAGATTTTGCGCTTCAAAATGATATCATTGAGTCTAGTTGCAGTAACTGGACTTCGCCTATTGTACTGGTACTGAAACCAGATGGAACACAAAGACTATGTGTGGATTATCAAAAGATGAATGTGATGACAAAAGCAGATTCATATCCTATATCATGGTTGGAAGATTGCATTGAGAAAGTGGAACAATCGAAATTCATCACAAAGATTGATTTGCTAAAAGGATATTGGCAGGTACCGTTGTCGGACAGAGCAAAGGAGGTATCAGTTTTTGTAACACCAAGTGGACTACATCACAGAATCACATAGTGCAGAAGAGGCCCTTCAGCCCATCGAGTCTGCACCGACACATGAGAAACACCTGACCTACCTACCTAATCCCATTTACCAGCACTTGGCCCTCAGTTTAAAGTCATGCCATTTGGTATGAAGAATGCACCTGCGACATTTCAAAGACTGACAACTAAAGTAATTGCAGGTCTAAGTAATTGTGCTGTTTATATTGATGATCAAATCGTTTTCAGTCAGATGTGGGAGGAGCGTTTACAGCATCTGGAAGAATTATTTACTCGACTACAAGAAGCTAATTTGGTCATGAACTTGGCTAAAAGTGAATTTGCAAAAGCGCAAGTTACATATCTAGGCCACACCCTTGGACATGGTAAGGTGGCTTCGAGAGATGAGAAGGTCAAGCAATCGTGGATTTCCCAGTGCCTACAAAAGAATGAGAAGTGGCCGGGTGGTTAATAGTGAGGTTGAGTGTCTTGGGCTACAGGAAGATATAGACAGGATGGTCAAATGGGAGGATAAGTGGCAGATGGAATTTAACCCTGAAAAGTGTGAGGTGATACACTTTGGAAGGAGTAATTTGACAAGGAAGTATTCAATGAATGGCATGACACTAGGAAGTTCGGAGGAACAAAGAGACCTTGGCGTGTGTGCCCATAGATCTCTGAAGGCGGAGGGGCATGTTAGTGGGGTGGTGAAAAAGGCATATGGGACACTTACCTTTATCAATCGAGGCATAGATTACAAAAGTAGGGAGGTCATGTTGGAGTTGTATAGAACCTTGGTGAGAATCACAGCTGGAGTACTGTGTGCAGTTCTGGTCGCCACATTATAGGAAGGATGTGATTGCACTGGAGCGGGTACAGAGGAGATTCACCAGGATGTTGCCTGGGATGAAACATTTAAGTTATGAAGAGAGGTTGGATAGGCCTGGGTTGTTTTCGTTGGAGCAGAGAAGACTGAGGGGCGACCTGATCGGGGTGTACAAGATTATATGGGGCATGGACAGGGTGGATAGGGAGCAGCTATGCCCCTTATTTAAAGCGTCAGTCACAAGGGGACATAAGTTCAAGGTGAGGGGCAGGAGGTTTAGGGGGATGTGAGGAAAAACTTTTTTACCCAGAAGGTGGTGACAGTCTGGAATGCACTGCCTGGGAGGGTGGTGGAGGTGGGTTGCCTCACATCCTTTAAAAAGTACCTGGGTGAGCACTTGGCACATCATAACATTCAAGGCTATGGGCCAAGTGCTGGTAAATGGGATTAGGTAGGTAGGTCAGGTGTTTCTCACATGTCAGTGCAGACTCGATGGGCCGAAGGGCCTCTTCCGCACTGTGTGATTCTGTTATTCTGGGCATGAGTGGGCTTTATTGGAAATTTGTACCAAATTTTGGCCAAGTGGTTGCTCCACTGACTGAACTATTAAAAAGAAACAAGAAATTTCAATGGACACTGGAGTGTCAGAAGCCATTCGATAATTTGAAAACTATATTAACTATGACACCAGTTTTGGCATTACCCAATTATGCCAAGCAATTTAAACTGGCCTTTGATGCAACCAAAAAGGCATTGGGGCTGTACTGTTACAAGAAGATGACACTAGAATTGAAAAACCAATAGCATTTTTAAATTTATGTTGCAAGCAATTCATCAGAAACAATTGTTTATACAGACCATAACCCTTTGATGTTTTTGGACAAATTTTGAGACAAAAGTGCAAGGCTTTTCAGATGGAGTCTATTATTACAACCATTTAATCTACGGATTATACATATTGCTGAAAGAGAAAATCTGTTTGCAGATGTGTTATCAAGAGTTTGAGTTTGAAGCTTAAAGGAAAATGGGACATTTAAAAAAAAACCTAGGCACTGAACTGGAGTGATTTCTGTTGATACCAAGGACTTGTGTATATATATTGTTATGTTAATAGTGTATTAAGTATAGGAGATAGTGTGAGATGGGTTATTAAATTAAGCCAACTTTTAGAATTATGACAGCTCACTTATAGACAGGGAAGGGGATGTCACAAAGCTATTAATGTATATAATATTATTAGAAAATATTTTTCTTTTAATCTGTGGGTGTGTCTTAATTGGACTAAAGCCAGCTAGTCTGGGTGCTTTGATGTGTACTAGTTTTGAGATATAAACAGAGAAGAAGAGGTGCATTTGCATTTTGTTCAATAGAGCATTCAAGAAGTGGGGTGAAATCTGGCACCCAGCTAGCAGAGACCAAGCAATGTTTATATTGTCAATAAAATTGGTACTATGAAAGGGGTTTTAATGTTAGAAGAGGTGGAGTTCAAAGACGTTGGTGATGCAATGAGAATTTACATTCAATGAGATGTGCTGGATATAATCGATAGCAGTTTTCATGTGTGCAGGACAGAGGCAATGTAAGATCAAAGCAGTTGTAAGTCTACAACTGTCTCCACAGGAACCAAAGTAAAAGGAACCTCATTTTGAATTTGTAAGGTGAAAATGCTTTGCCTGATGTCTGGTTAAACCTATGGTTTCTGTTGCCTTAATGGATATTAGTTTGGGAATTTGTTAAAAGTTATGATAGTAATAAATTTGCATACATGTATGTGTGTTTAATGTGTTGTAACTTAATAAAAAGTTTCGTTTAGTTTAATATAAAACCTCTCGAGAACAAGTGGTCTGATTCCTGAATTTAGAGTTGCATCTCAAACATACCACTTAAAAATATAGGTTATGAAAGTTGTTTAAAAGTTTCCCTCTGGGATTTTTAAATAACTCAGCTTTACCAATTGTGGTGTCATAACAGAAGTGCTATATAAATGCAAGTTGTTGTTCATAGTGTTAGGAAATGGAGGTAGCTTAAGTAAGTTAGGTTTGTATTTGTGGGTGTTAGGAATGAGTTTAACTTTAATGTTTAAGTTTGATTTGTGTTTCTGTATGTGTGTGTTAAGAAGAGTACAAGTTGAGTTTTAGTTTCACTTTAAAAGGTGCCTGCATTTCTAATGAGAGTTTTACAATTGTTGCAGTTAAGCTAAAGAAACAAGAGTAGAGAAACTGGGCTGTTGCCTAGCAACAGGGGTCCAGAGATGCAGGTCCCTTGCACAGACACACAGAAGAAACTAGAAACAGCAGTTTGATTTGAAAGCTGTTTGAGTTCAGTTGTTTTGAGGACAGCTGCCAGGAAAGACTGGAAAAGGGGATAGATAGCAAGTCCCAAGCTAAAGAAAAAGTTCCCAAATCCAGGGGAGTGGAACAGGAAAAAGTCCAAAGCAGACCTTCTAATCAAAGGAAGGACAGGAAACTAGGAAAAGGTCCTGTTAAGTGAAGTTAAGAGTGAGGGGCAGAGAAAGGCTCCAGGCTTCAAGTTTAAAGCTTCAAGCTTAAAGAGATAAAGGCTTGAGAAGTCAGAAGGTCCAAAGAGACAAGTGAAGGTGTGTAACTCTGCTATGGGCATATGAAGCAGTGGTGTACTATTAACGGCTGAGTCAGTGAGAGAGAGTGTATGGAAGAAAGCTTGAATGCATGTGGTGACCCAGGGAAGAGGAACATCAGAAGGAAAGTTCGAAACCCTGGAGTGAACCCTTGAGGAAGGCATTTGAGAGAAAGTGTTGATTTGGAAGAAGATTCTAATGCGAGTTCTTAGAGTGGAGATTGGAAACCCTCGTGTTAAAGACGGAGTTCAGAGAGACTGGTTGGCTCATGGTGTGACAAGCACCTGGGGGAGTTGAGGAGAGATCCATAGCATCTGGCTGAGGTGGCAACTGTCGCTTGGTTTCAGAGTGTGGTGTTTCTGACCACAGGTCACGATTGGTTTATAGAGACTGTGTACTTACTCTGGACAATAGAGTATAAGATAGCTTTTGTAACTTGTGTTATCCTTACAAATCTGTATATATCTGTAACAATATAGTTGTGCGTGAAGGAGTATTGTAATGTAGTTCATCTTTTCTTGTTTAATAAATGTTTATTCTTTTGTTGAAAGTTCATTAGCTGATTCCTGTGACTCTGTTCAGTAGCCCCTTTCTACATATCTAAACAAACAAATAAAAGTTAGAATCTATCAAGCTGGGTTCCACCCTGGGATCAGGCTTGTCCAGTGGTAACCTCAGCTGGGGATCATAAAAATAGCGAGTTCAGAGTTGTTAACAGAAAAAAATATGTTTGCCACAAAAGAGACAGCAAACAATTTTAAAATATAATTTCAAGACAATTTTTGGGGCGGGGAAGCCATTTTAAGATCATCACAAAATTCAACAAATTACCTTAAATTTATTGACATATTGTCCCACTTGTTCGACGATTCCCGCTACATCACTTCCAGGTGTCCAGGGCAAGGATGGCTTCCGAGCATAGGATCCGGAACGCATGTAAGTTTCAACTGGATTTACACCACAAGCATGGACTCTGATTAGAACCTAAGAGGGCAAAGAGCATCCTTAGTCTTCAAAAAAGAAAAAGGTCAAAATTCTGCTGACCTCAGTCCATTCTAAGCCAGCCCCAACAGATAGTTAGTCCTTCAATAAACCAACAAATGGAGATCCAGACTGTGGGGAACTTTATATTTTTTCTTTTGAAATCTACATCTAAGCCCTTCTGAAAGTTCCTTCCGAATAGTTTATATTTACTTGTTCTTGAGAATAAGAGGCAAAATAGAAAGGGCACATAGAGAATAGGAAGTGAAGAGATTTCTTAGTCAGTTGGTACCAGTTGCAAATTATTAGGACTCGTGGCTTCAAGTTGGTTCAAACTGTTGCCCAGCAGCTTTGGGTCAGGTATTTTGCAACCTTTTGCACCTTCTGCACTGCACCTTCAGGTCAGCTAGGATAAGAACAGAATAAATAGGAGCAGGAGTAGGCCATACGAGCCCTCAACCCTGCTCCATCATTCAATAAGATCATGGCTGATCTACCTCAATTCCACTTTGCTGCTCTATCTTTTGATTTGCTGATTGAGTTAAACAGTTTCAGGTCATGACCCCACTTGGGAGTCGTCCTGTGAGCATTTTCAATTCTACACCAATTTCGATTACCCGTCTGGGACTCCCTCTCCACTAAAATGGATAATCAGGCTTTCACCCTAATCAAGAAAAAAATGTTTAGAACAGTAATGTGAATCAGTTCTTCTCCCATGACTAATGAAATCCATAAGTTTATGCTAAGACCAATAGATTCTTGCACAGTGGCTCTAGGCCAAGAATTGAGTCTGTTTTCTGAAGGTTTAGTAATTAAGTGCCTCAAAATACAACAAAAGTTATAATCTTAGCTCAAAACCATTGCCTTGTAAAGCAAAAGATTATCTTGTACATCCTGGCATTACTGATACTTAAAGAGATAAATGAGTTTTTAATGTTGCCCATCACATGGAGCAATGGGGATGAAATTGTTGTCGTCAGTCCCTCAAAATGAGGATGACGTCTGCCAGGCTTCATTTGTGTGTCCCCAGGTGACTCAGCTGGCCAATCCTGGAGCCACAGGTCTTTGGGCAGGGAGGACAAGAATTGTTGTGAGGAAGGGGGTTCTCTCAAACTAGGGTTCTGCTCTCTCTCTCTCCTTCTGCTCTTGTCACTTCTCCGCAGCAGAGTTTATGTGCTCAATTTCTGACTGTTGCGGTTTGTTGGATGAGGCGCCGCCACGTGATATGGTATGTGGCATGTTCCTCCCACACACCGATGTCAATTTGTCTCCTTTAAATGAGGCCTTCAGAGTGTCCTTAAAACATTTTTTCTGTCCTGCTTGAGATCAGGTGCCATCCTTATGTTGTAGAAGGTGGATCTGCTTCAGAAGCTGATTATTTGCCATGTGGATAGTGTCCGGAACAGCAGAGCTGATTTCACATGGTCAGGGTTGCTATGATGGAGGAATTGACTTCACTGAGGATGCTGCAGTTTTTCACCCATCTTCCCACTTGACTTTGAGTATCTTGCAGAAATTCTCCAGCGTCCGGAGATCCAAGTCACACATGCTATTTAGAAGGATGGTAATAACAACAGCGCAATAAAACCTTTGTCCTCTTGTGAAGATCACTGTTATTGAAGCCTTGGTTGCACAATTTTTGGAAAGCTGCACTGGCACAGCTGATTCTGTGCTGGATCAGGTAGCTGCTGAGGTATGAGAATTGGTCAATGATTTCTAAAGTCTCCCCATCAATAACATTGGATGGAGGTGCAGGTGCTTGCCCAGGGGAGGGCTGGTGGAGGAGTTTGGTCTTACTGACATTGAGTGAAAGACCAACCCTTTTGTATGCAGAGTTAAAGAAATTGTGGGTGGTCTGAATGTCGCTTGCACTGTGGACGACAATTGCACAGTCGTTGGCATATTGTAAGCCGTGGATATGCTGGAGGATCATCTTAGTCTTAGAATGACAGAATAGTTATAGCACTGAAGGAGGCCATTTGGCCTGTCATGTCTGTGCTGGCTCTCTGAAGGAGTGGCACTCCCCTGCCTTTTCCCTGTAGCCCTGCAAATTTTTCCTTTTCAGATAATGATCTAATTCTCTTTCGAATGCCTCAATTGAACCTGCTTCTGCCACTCTCAGGCAGTGCATTCCAGATCCTAACTGTGCATTGCATGAAAAAAAATTTCATCATTCCTTTGATTCTTTTGCCAATTACCTTAAATCTGTGCCCTCTGGTTCTCAATCCTTCCACCAAAGGGAACAGTTTCTCCCCATCTACTCTGTCCAGACACCTCATGATTTTGAACACCTCTATCAAATCTCCTCACAGCCTTCTCTTCTCCAAAGAGAACAGTTCCACCTTTTCCAATCTGTCTACATAACTGAAGTTCCTCATCCCTGAACAATTCTTGTAAATCTTTTCAGCACCCTCTCTAATGCCTTCACATCCTTCCTAAAATGTGGTGCCCAGAACTGGATGCAATACTCCAACTGATTTTATACAAAGTCAAGTATAGGATATCTTGGGGTTTATCAATAGGGGCACAGAGTACCAAAGCAACTCATGTTAGATTTCCTTGCTTTTGTACTCTATGCCCTATTGATAAACCCCAAGATACCCTATACTTTATTAACCTCTCCTGCTACTTTCAATGATTTAGGCACATATACCCCTGAATCCCCTTCACAATTGTACCTTTTATTTTATATTGTCTCTCCATGTTCTTACTACCAAAAGCAATCACTTCACACTTCTCTGCAATGAATTCATCTGCCACTTGTCTGCCCATTCCACTATGTCCTTTTGAAGTTCTACACCATCCTCCTCATGGTTCACAATAGTTTTGAGTTTAGTATCATCCTCATATTTTGAAATTATGCCCTGTTCACCAAGATCTAGGTCATTAATACACATTAGCTTTGTCAGAGGGAGGTCATGCCTAACAAATTTGATTAAATTTTTTGAGGAGGTGATCAGGTGTGTAGATGAGGGTAGTGCAGTTGATGTAGTTTATATGGATTTCAGCAAAGCCTTTGACAAGGTCCCACATGGGAGACTTATAAAGAAGGCAAAGGCACATGGGATACAGGGTAATTTGATAAGGTGGATTCAAAATTGGCTTAGCTGTAGGAGGCAGAGGGTGATGACAGAAGGATGCTTTATTGACTGGAAGCCAGTATCCAGTGGCGTACCACAGGGATCTGTGCTCGGTCCCCTATTATTTGTCATTTATATAAACGACATAGATGACTATGTGGGGGTAGGATTAGTAAGTTTGCGGATGACACAAAGATTGGCCGGGTGATTAACAGTGAGGTTGAATGTCTTGGGCTACAGGAAGATATAGACAGGATGGTCAAATGGGCAGATAAGTGGCAGATGAAATTTAACCCTGAAAAGTGTGAGGTGATACACTTTCGAAGAAGTAATTTGACAAGGAAGTATTCAATGAATGGCATGGCACTAGGAAGTTCTGAGGAACAAAGGGACCTTGGCGTGTGTGTCCATAGATCTCTGAAGGCGGAGAGGCATGTTAGTGGGGTGGTGAAAAAGGCATATGGGACACTTGCCTTTATCAATCGAGGCATAGATTACAAAAGTAGGGAGGTCATGTTGGAGTTGTATAGAACCTTGGTGAGGCCACAGCTGGAGTACTGTGTGCAGTTCTGGTCGCCACATTATAGGAAGGATGTGATTGCACTGGAGGGGGTGCAGAGGAGATTCACCAGGATGCTGCCTGGGATGAAACATTTAAGTTATGAAGAGAGGTTGGATAGACTTGGGTTGTTTTCATTGGAGCAGAGGAGACTGAGGGGCAACCTGATCGAGGTGTACAAGATTATGAGGGGCATGGACAGGGTGGATAGGGAGCAGCTGTTCCCCTTAGTTGAAGGGTCAGTCACAAGGGGACATAAGTTCAAGGTGAGGGGCAGGAGGTTTAGGGGGGGATGTGAGGAAAAACTTTTTTACCCAGAGGGTGGTGATGGTCTGGAATGCACTGCCTGACAGGGTGGTGGAGGCGGGTTGCCTCACATCCTTTAAAAAGTACCTGGATGAGCACTTGGCACGTCATAACATTCAAGGCTATGGGCCAAGTGCTGGTAAATGGGATTAGGTAGGTAGGTCAGGTGTTTCTCAGGTGCAGACTCGATGGGCCGAAGGGCCTTTTCTGCGCTGTGATTCTGTGATTAGGAAAAGCAGGGGTCCTAACACCTACTGCTGGGGAACTCCACTATAAACTTTCCACCAGTCCGAAAACCAACTGTTCATCACTACTCTTTGTTCCCTATCACTCAGCCAATTTCATATTCATGTGGCTATTGTCCCTTTTATTCTATGAGCTCTAACTTTGCTCACATATCTGTTGTGTGGCACTTTATCAATTGCCTTTTGGAAGCCCAAGTACACCACATTAACATTATTACCCTCATCAACCCTCTCTGTGACCTCTTCAAAAAACTCAAGTATTCGTTAAAAAATATTACCTTTAACAAATCTGTGCTGACTTTCCTTAATTAACCACATTTTCCATAATGATGATTAATTTTAACCCGAGTTATCATTTCCAGAAGCTTCCACACCACTGAGATTGAACTGACTGGCCTGTTGCTGCTGCGTTTACCTTTACACCCTTTTTTGAACAAGGGTGTAATATTTACAATTCTCCAGTCCTCCGGCACCAACCCTGAGTCTAAAGAAGACTGGGAAATTGTGGCCAGTGCCTCTCGAATTTCCACTCTCACTTCCCTCTGTACCCTTGGATGCATCTCATTTGGTCCTGGTGCCTTATCAACTTTAAGATAGCCTATCCAATACCTCCTCCTTATCAATTTTAAACCCTTCAAGTGTCTGAACTATCTCCACCTCATCTTTCGCCATGACCTGGGCAGCATCTTCTTCCCTGGCACAGAAAGATACAAAGTATTTCATTTTCGAAGGAGGGTTATTTGACTTGTAACGTTACCTCTTGTTTCTCTCTATATAGATGCTGCCAGACCTGCAGAGTTTTTCCAGAAATTTCTGCTTTTATTTCAGATTTTCAGCACCTGCAGTATTTTGCTTTTATTCAGTTAATACTGGAGCCATGCCCCCTGCCTCCATGAGCTAATCAACTTTGTGGCTCCTTTTACCATTCTTTTACTATTTATGTGCCTATAGAAGATGTTTGGATTCCCTTTTGCATTCGCTGTCTCCTCCAATACTCTCTTTTTGCTTTTCCTATTTGCTTCTCAATTCCTCTCTGAACCTTCTATGTTTGGCCTGGTTCTCAACTGAAGTTGGCTTTCCCCAGTTAATTCTTCTTACACTGAATTGTTCCTTGTCCTTTCCCATAGTCGACCTTATGATACAGTGATCACTGTCCCCTAAGTGTTCCCCTACTGACACTAGATCCAGTTGGTCCACTGCATTTGCAAGAACCAGATCCAACATTGCCTCCTTTCTTGCTGGACACGAAACATACTGTTAAAAAAGATTCTCCTGCACTCTAGAGTCTTAGGACTCTAATAACTCCTACCCCTCTCTGTCTTTACACTAATACCATCCCAGTCTATGTTCAGATAATTAAAGTCCCCCATTATAACTACACTATAATTCTTGTACCTCTCTTTAATTTTCTTGCAAATTTGTTCTTCTACATCTTTTCCACTAGTTGGCAGTCTACAGACTACACCGAGCAATGTAATTGACCTTCTTTGTTCCTTAGCTCGAGCCAAATAGATTCTGTCCTTGAACCCTCTGGGACGTCCTCTTTCTCCAGCACTGCAATGTTCTCCTTAATGAATACCGCTATCCCTCCTCTCCTTCCCTTTTCTATCTTTCCTGAACACCTTGTATCTAGGAATATTTAACACCCAGTCCTGCCCTTCTTTGAGCCAGGTCTCTAGCCAAGTGGCCATCTGTGGCTGCAACTCAACAATCTTATTTAACACACAACAATGTGGTTGACTCTTAAATGCCCTTTGAACAAGGGCAATTAGGGGTGGGCAATAAATGCTGGCCTAGACAGTGATGCCCACATCCCATGAACGAATTCACATACATGCAATGTAACCCTAATTTAGACTTTATTACTTTCCCTCTAACGCGAACCTACCTAATACTTTATTATTTCCTACTCTAGTACTATCTGTATCTCCCAATATTCTGTGCTCCTTGGTATTCCTCGCCGATATTATCTCCTTTTTCCCACACCCCGACCAAGTTATCTTAAAAACACTCCAATTGCACCAGCAAATCACTCAACAAGAGAAATGGTCCCATCTCTGTTTAGGTGCAAACCGTCCAGATTCCATCTCCCCATGAGCCAGTTCCAGTGTCCCAAGAATATAAAGCCCTCCCTCCTGCACCATCTCTCCAGCCATGCATTCATCTTTTTACTCACTTATGCATGGTACTGAGAGTAATCTAAAGATTACCACTTTTGAGAACCTGTTTACTAATTTCCTACCTAGCTCCCTAAATACTGACTGCTGGACCACATCCCTCTTTCTACCTATGTCATTGGTATCAATGTGGACCATAGCCGCTGGCTGTTCACCACCCCCTCCCCGGAGGAGGGGCGTTCAGTCAATGACATCTTTGACTTGGCACCAGTGAGGCTGCACAGAATCATAGAATCCTACAGCACAGAAGGTGGCCATTTGAAAGAGCTATCCAATTAGTCCCACTCCCCCTACTCTTGCCCCATAACCCTGAAGATTTCTCCCCTTCAAGTATTTATCCAATTCCCTTTTGAAAGTTATTACTGAATCTGCTTCCACCACCCTTTCAGGCAGCGCCTTCCAGATCACAACAACTCAAATTGTAAACAAAATTTCCTCATTCCCCTTCTGATTCTTTTACCAATTCTCTTCAATCTGTATCCCTCTGGTTACTGACCCTCCTGCCTCTGGAGACAGTTTCTCCTTATTTTATTCTTATTTATTATCAAAATCCCTCAAAACCAGTTGGGAAACAAGGCATTTGTTTAAAATATAAAATGAGCCTCTGAGATTGTGTTTGCACAAACTGTGGGGTATTGTTCAGCAACACGGTTCAAATACAATATTGCTTTAAATAGTTTTAAGGAACTAAATTGCACCTTTACAATAGAAGCTGCATTGGTAACATTGCCACCATAACTGGACCCACCAATTCACAGCTGGTGCGATTAATTAAATAAAAATGAAGCGATTAAATTGACCAGATTGAAAAGCTACAAAACTGCTACTGGGTTTTGAGTCGCTACCGCAAGTAAACCATCTCAGATTCACATCTTTGGATGCAGAAATGCAAGTCTGTTCCCCTAACTATCGAATCTCCTATCACTATTGCACTTCTAGTCTTCTTCTTGCCCTCCCCCTCCCCCACCACCCTGTACAGCTCAGCTCACCCCGCACTCCTCAGACAAACCATCACTTTCATCAGTAACTCAGAACTAAATACTGATTGGAGAGGGAGATGCACTCAGGGAACTCCTGCACTACCTGTCTATTTCTTCTCAACTGCCTGGTGGTCACCCATTCCCTCTCTCCCTGCATACTCTTAAGCTGCAGGGCAGCCACATCTATAAACGCACTATTCGCAAAGCTCTCACTCTTGTGGACATGCCGCAGTGACGCCAGCTGCTGCTCAAGCTCCAAAGCCCGGAGCTCAAGTTGTTGCAGCTGACGATGCTTCCTGCACATATGGTTATCCAGGAAATGTCCTGGAGTCCGTACATGGAACAGGATGTGCACTCCAGGGTCAGAGCAGCCTTGCTATTCCTCTATCTATTTGATAATAGCCTTGGTTACCAGCCTATTGAGGCTGAAAAGCTTCCCATTGAGTCGAAACTCAATCATGACCCCTTGTGAGACTTAGTCATGACCAAGCTAAGGTAGATGGTGAAAAGAATTGGCTCAATCACACAGTCTTGCTTAATGCCCATCTGGATACGAAAGGGCACAGTCTCCAATCCATTACAAAGGACAGTTGCTTTCATACCATCATGCAACAGATGCAGGATAGTAACAGACTTTTCTAGACATCCAAGTCTCTAGGAGGACTTTCCAATGGGCTTTGCAGTTCATGGAGGCAAAAACCTTTGGAGTATCAATAAAGGCCATGTGTGTTGTTCCAGACACTTGGATTTATCGAGCGACAAACCTCAATAGTTTTCAGAAATTGATTTATCACCCTTCTTGAAAGGTAAAACAATGATGCCGTTGCAGAAGTCAGAGGTAATACCTCTTCCCAGATTTTTGAGACTTTGAGCGAGAATTCATGACCACCAACTTTATAGCTCTCTGCAGGAATGTTGTGCGGACCACACGCCTTGTTATTCTTGATCACTGGGGGGGTAATGGGGGTGAAATAATTCAATGTTGGCATAAACTGTCAGGATCAAACATTCCCACCTCGTGTGAAGCATGGTCTCAAGACAAGATCTTGACTACTTCCCCCAAACTCAAAACCACCAGCAACTCTTCTTCCTCCTCCCAACTCATTCATTGGATTACGTAGGATGCACAGCACAGGAACATGCTTCACTCGAATCTCCTCACATCTTTACTCATCTAAATTTACCATTATAACCATCTATTCCCTTCTCCCTCAAATGTTTAGCTAACTTACCCTTAAATGCATCTATGCTATTCACTTCAACACTCCCTGTGGTAGCGATTTCCACTCATTCTGAGTGAAGAAGTTTCTTCTGAATTCCTGACTGGATTTCTTGGTGACCATCTTATATTGATGACCTCTAGTTATGCCCTTTCCCACAAATGGAAACATCTTCTTTACATCTACACTATCTATCAGTAATTTTGACATCTTCTATCCTGTTACCCAAGAGCTTTCCTCTTTTGCAGAACAATGTATTCTGTCTTTTCTGATTAAAACTTCTCAGTTCTGGTATCATCTTTGGGGGAGATGGTGGGGGAGACGGTGGTGTCGGGTAATATCAATGGACTAGTAATCCAGAGGCACAGACTTACGCTCTTTGGACACGGGTTCAAGTCCCACCATGGCAACTGGTCAAATTTAAACTCAACTGATAAATCTGGAATTAAAAACTAGTCTCTGTAATTGTGTCTATGAAACCATTGTCAATTGTTGTAAAAATCCATCTGGTTCACTAAAGTCCTTTAGAGAAGGGAATCTGCCGTCCTTACCTGGTCTGGCCTACATGTGACTCCAGACCCACAGTAATGTGGTCGACTCTTAACTGCCCTCTAAAATGTTGTGGCAAGCCAATCAACTGAAGGGCAATTAGGGATGGACAACAAATGCTAACCTTGTCAGCAATGCCCACATCCCATGAAAGAATAAAGAAATAAAAAGCACTTCTATACCTTCTCCAGTGTCTCAATATCCTTTTTATAATATGGAACTGAACACAGTACTGAGTGTGGTCTGACCGAGGTTCTATATAAAAGCTGCTCTGCACTTGAAGAGTTGGGTTGACATTGACCAAGCTTCATATGCTTAGGATCCTTTCAACTAAAAGAAACTGGATCGAGCTTTGTATTGCTTACCACTTCATAACCCAAATCTAATATGACCGATCAAACAAATCTGAATTTGAGCCTCAGTTCTAGGTCTGAAAGTAGCCCTGTTCGACTGTATCATTGAGGGCCCTTAACGTTATGTTACTCAGTAGACAGATGCATCTTACCTGATTTTCACTTGGGCTAGGTACAGGAATATCCGATTGTAACTTGAGCACTGCTGGCCCACCAAATTCAGATACTCGCACAGCCCGCATGAGGGATGCAGCTGATCTTCCAGAAGCCATGATGATCTAAAATTACATTAGTTATTGCATTAAAACCTCTCACACTCCTGTAAATCCCTGCAATACACACAATTTAATGTGTCTACCACGGCTCAGTGGATAAAAATGAGTTAGAAAGTTGTGGGTTGAAGTCCCAGTCAAAAGCACAAAATCTACAAGACGCACTTCAGAAACTCACCAAGGCTCTTTCGACAGCATCTTCCAAACCCACGACCACTACCATCTAGAAGGACAAGGGCAGATTGATAGGAACACAATCACCTGGAAGTTCCCCTCCAAGTCACTCACCATCCTGACTTGGAAATATATCGCCGTTCCTTCACTGTCGCTGGGTCAAAATCCTGGAACACCCTTCCTAACAGCACTGTGGGTGTACCTACACCACATGGACTGCAGCGGTTCAAGAAGGCAGCTCACCACCACCTTTTCAAGGGCAATTAGGGATGAGCAATAAATGCTGGCCCAGTCAGCGACACCCACATCCCGTGAATGAATAAAAAGAATTTAAAAATCTAGGCGAAAACTCCCAGTGCAGTGCAGTACTGAGGGTTTTGCTGCACTCATCTTTTGGATGAGATGTTAAACTGTGGTCCTGTCTGCCTTCTCAGGTAGACAGAAAATATCCCACAACACTATTTCAAAGAGCAGAGGGAGGTCTTTCTGGTATCTTGGTCAATATTCACCCTTCATTGAACATCACTACAACAGATTATCTGATCGATATTACACTGCTATTTCTGTGAGTTTGCTGTGTACAAATTGATTGCCCTGTTCCTAAAAGTACTTTATTGACTGTAAAATGCTTTGGAACATCCTGGGGTCATGAAAGGTTCTACAGAAGTGTAAGTCTTTTCACAAGTGCCTGTCTCTCAACCATCAATATCTTCCACATTTCCGAATTAAAATTGATTGAATAATACAACTTTTTGCAAGGCAGAAAAGAAAAATTGAAATGATCAGCAGGAGACTGTATGTTATGAGACAGGTGGAGATTACTCAAACTCAATCGCATTTGATGCTGATTCACGCAAGCAGCAGTCACTCAGTCAGTACCTGGAGTTGGATTCAAACTCAGGCTCCTGAGGCAAAATGTGCAGTGTTTCCAATTGTCAGTATGCAAGATGTTGATATCTTGAGCTTCTTGACTTTTATCATGATAATAAATAACTGACAGGGCCAGTTAACATAAAATCATAGTGAAGATCAGCATTGCATCTGGCAAATTATACATGGAACAGAGAGCCAGCAGAAGCAGTTGTTGCAGTTTGAAACACAAAGCCTGATTAATATCTATCAGACAGTCAGTTTGAGGGTTAAAAGAAAACTACTGCTGTATGTACTGCTTTGGGCGATAAAAGGATCACTTTGCCAGCACAACCAGTTAGAGTATGTAATAGGATTTACGTTTAGATTAATGTCCTGGAGTTTTGTGTTATTCCCCTCGGGTTTTTCTTCTTGGAAATTTACCAGAGTCCAAAAGAGAGCAAATTGTACCTGGTCACTGAAGGGCAGTGCCAAGGGAGTGCTGTACTGTTAGAGGGCAGTGCCAAGCGAGTGCTGTACTGTCAGAGGGGCAGTGCCAAGGGAGTGCTGCACTGTCAGAGGGGCAGTGCCAAGGGAGCATCACACTGCCGGAGAGGTAGTGCCGAGGGAGTGCTGCACTGTCGGAGGGGCACTACTGTGTCACTATATAGTTGCAGTTACCCTGTTTATTTTTGTCACCGTGGAGTGGGACCTGAACTTACAACATTCTGACTTGGTGGGAGTGCGACCCACTAAGCCACAGCTGACACATTTGAGTTTTCATTACCTACTTTTTTAAAGCACTATAGATTCAGGTTTATGATTTTAATCAAACTAAGGAAGGGTTTTAATGTTATTTCTTTCTTTTATTTTCTGGCTGTGCCATGCACTCAGGGTGACCAACTCTTAAGAAAAATATAAGGGACACTGAATCATGCGAATGAGCAAAGAGACCAAGCATGAGGCAACAAAGTGACTGGGGTGGAGGGGTGGGGAGTGGTGTAAGAGGGGAACGTCTTCCCTCCCACAGTGAGGAGCTATAGCATTTTTCACTGTGAAATGGTGCCATCTGATGCATTCTTATTCCCTATTTTCATTGAAAATAGATGCCGTCAAGACTTGAAAATATGTAAAAGATACCCTTGTCCCACACAAATTACTGCCTACATGATTTATTCATGCAACCTGGATTCATATGCTCACTTTAACTGTAATTTCACCTGTGAATTGAACTTGGACATTGTGTCCAGCTACCATTCAATGAAACTCAAATTTGGCGACTTTTTCATTAATATATAATTTGATGTACCATTTTGTATGATTCTAACAATTCCTGCCATAGCTGAACCCAATAAAAGCTTGATATAAACATGAAATCTTGCAGTAAATGTTCCTTTAATGTGATCTTTTGGATTTGTTAAACTTATAACTTTGACAGTGACAGTTTCAAAATATCTAGTCTCACAGTGAAATCACTTGTTAAGACACTTATCTTTTGACGCTACAGCCATACGGGATAGAGTTGCCACTCCAATAAGCGATAACTTTTCTGCCTCTGAAGAAGTTTTGGTGGGGAAAAATGCTTGGATCCTTTTCCCTTGACAAGCCATCGCCCTTATTTTCACCTTGTGTTGTTGTCCCGCAGCGTGCTGTTTCACATCATTCAGCCCACCATGGCTTATCGAGAAACATTTGGAACAGGTGGTGCAGTATGCTTCGTGCTTATTTCCAGTGTGGGATTTCAACCAGCAGTTATAGTCCTGATCCTGAAGCCACTGCTGTCTAAACACACACTGTCTTTTAATGGTTTTAGGTGTGGATGGCCCTGGAGAAGCCTGAGATTCAGAAGATCTTGAAATCGACTGAGGTGAGGCCATTTTGAGTTTGAGCCAAAGCTAGCAATTTGTGCATAGGACTGGGCCAGGCCCCCGAAGGATGATTGTGACTTGGGTAACTGATACCCGACTTGTCACAAGTGGCTGAGATAGCAGAGGGAGACCATTGTATTCCAAAATTTGTGAGATGCTCAACTCCTTGCATAAACTGCAGAATCTTCCTCCACTTCAAACAGTCAACTCAATGTGTCTAAAATGGCTGACGGCAAGAAATTATGCAAACAGACGTGTTGAGTTAGCTGGGAGATCCCTCAGCATCGTCAGAGTCAGTTCCTTAACTCTAGCTCTCTCTCCCCTCTCCGGTCCCGTCCCGATCACACCACTGCCTCTAGTACCCTGTTGGGTCAAGACACACCAGCACTCCCCCCACAAAGCCTCACCTCGTGTCGTCATCACACCTTCTCCTCATGCCGGGAATGCTAGGCCCTGATTGTCCACGCCCAAGTGACAATAGGAGACTCCCACATCGCCGCCTGAGAGACCAGAACTTTTCAGATTGTCAGGAGCACCAGACTTTGGGGCACAAATGGAAATACGTGAAACATATGAACAAGGAGCAGGTGTAGGCCATTCAGCCCCTCGAGCCTGCTCCGCCATTTAATAAGATCATGGCTGATCTGATAGTAATCTGAAATCGGCATCCCAACTGCCCCCGATAACCTATCACCCCCTTCCTTACCAAGAATCTATCCACCTCTGCCTTAAAAATATTCAAAGACTCTCTTTCCACCGCCTTTTCAGGAAGAGAGTTCCAAAGACTCACAATCCTCTGAGTGAAAAAATTATGCCTCATCTGAGTCTGAAATGAGCGACCCCTTATTTTTAAACCGTGACCCCCTAGTTCTAGATTCTCCCACAAGAGGAAACGTCCTCTCCACATTCTCCCTGTCAAGACCCCTCAGGATCTTATTTGTTTCAATCAAGTCGCCTCTTACTCTTCTAAACTCCAGCGGATACAAGCCCAGCCTGACCAACCCTTCCTCATAAGACAACCCGCCCCTATTCCAGGTATTAGTCTGGTAAACCTTCTCCGAACTGCTTCCAACGTGTTTACAAATGACGTCTTGGGGAAATTTCCTACAAATGTCAAAAGTACAAGACAATCCTGTTAAAAAAAGGACGGTTGGTCAACTTGACTAAGATCATTATTTCACCTCTCTTCTATTTTTCCTCAGTTCTGTTGAAGGGTCGTTCGGACTCGAAACGTTAACTGTGTTCCTCTCCGCCGATGCTGCCAGACCTGCTGAGTTTTTCCCAGGTATTTTTGTTTTTGTTTTGGATTTCCAGCACCCGCAGTTTTTTTTTTTGCTTTCATCTTTTTTTTTGCTTTCATCTTTTTTTTAATTTATTGGACTAAGATCACGTTCGGAGGCAGAGAATCTGACAGTACATTCAGCCCGTCGTGTCTGTGCTGGCCCTTTGGAAGAGCTCTCCAATTAGTCCCACTCGCCCCCCACCCCCTGCATCTTTCCCCGCAGTCCCGCAGATTCATCTTTTGCAGTTATTTATCCAATTCCTCTTTGAAAGTTATTATTGAATCTGCTTCCACCTCATAGATCCCAACAACTTGGTGTAAAATAAATTATCCTCATCTCCCCCCCCCGCCTCCCAGGCTCTTTCACTGATTCTCTTCAATCTGTGTCCCTCTGGTTACCGACCCTCCTGCCACTGGAAACAGTTTCTCCTTATTTACTCTATCCAAAACCATTTGGAAAACAATGCATTTGTTTAAAATATAAATTGAGCCTGAGAGTGTGTGTGTGTTTGAACAAACTGCAGGACGTGGCTGAGTGACATGGTTCAAACACAATATGACTTTAAACGGTTTTAAAGAGCTAAATTGCAGCAATAGAAGAGGAAGAGCATCGGTCTACATCGACACCGTAACCGGGCCCGCCAATTCACAGCGGCTCCGTTTTAACGAAATAAAAATAAAGCGAATAAATCGAGCAGATGGAAAAAATTGCAAACCTGCCGCTGGGGTTTTGAAGTCGGCACCGGAAGTAGCGGTCGCGCTCCGCCTGCTGCGCTGTTTGTCCTGCGGGGGGCGCCGTCACCCGGGCCTCTCGCGCCGCGGCCGTTAACGGTCGTTCCCCCCCCCACCCACCCCGCGAGCGAGCGAGCCGCCATGGAGCCGTTCCGCATGCGCAAAGAGCAGCGGCTGCGGCCCGGCACCGACCGCAGCCGGGCCGGCGGAGTGGACCCGGCCATCAGCGGCCTGGTGGACAGGCTGAACCTGTCGGAGCGGTACTGCAGCACCAGCTCCTGCTCAGGCCGAATACTGCTGCTGGGGGTGAGGGGTCGCCAGGGCGGGGAGGGGGTGATTGGC